>NC_140992.1:82521033-82599822 GCF_052327205.1 Somniosus microcephalus
GGTCCCCTCTCGTCCCCTTCCCTCTGTTTTCACCCCCCCCTCCCCTCAGCCTCCTCTCCCCTCTCTCTTTCCCCCCCCTCCGGACCCCTCTCTCTCTCGTCCCCCCCCCCCCCCCCCATCTCTCTCTCCCCACCCCCGACCCCCCTCTCTATCTTTCCCCCCACCCCCATCTTCCCCTCGTGTGTCTCTCTCTCTCTCTCTCTCTCTCTCTCTCTCTCTCTCTCTCTCTCTCTCTCTCTCTCTCTCTCTCTTCCCCCCCCCCCCCGTCCCCTCTCTCTCTCTCCCCTAATATAAAAAGCACCCCTTTCCTTACAGAAACTCCCTGCCTTGCGTTTGTCCTGTTTCATTGCAAGGATTCTGATAATGACTGACTTGGTGAAGGGAAAGCCCCGGGTATTAAAAGAGCCTGATAAGTTTGAATTGTTGTATCAACTGTCTTTTGAACTGAATACTATCTTTGCTTGAGTTATACCAGTCCCCCGCCATGATGTCAGATGAAATACTAGTATAACTCAGTTCTAAATGGTAAAGCGCTGGTACAAATGCCACCAGAATAGTAACATGATATTAGTACTCCATTCTCTCTGGTCAGCCAATTTTCATCATTATTCACATCTTCGGGTGCAGATTCAGATGGGTGAAAGGAGCACATGTGTGTTGAGAGTGGGAAATGTAATTGCAACCAATTTAAAGGGTTGAAGACAATTAAAGCAAGTGAGGAAAATAAATTCTTACAGCCTCCACAAAGGTATCTCAAACCACTGACGACCATTGTCAAGGTTGAAGGGAGGTTAGGGCGAAGAAGCGACAGGATTAAAAGGAAAGGAAGCAATTGAAGTAGAAGTGTTGCTACATGAGGTGTTTCTGTGGTGGATGGACCCTGTTTACTACTCCATGGTACCATCCCATAGGTCAGACCTGCAACATGCCTGGAGGAGGTGTAAGCAGGCTTGAGGCAGCAGCTGATTATCACTGGTTGAGCCAGCCTTACAGTTCATATCAGTAGCTGGTACCCTTAAAACTGATGGCACAGATTGGAAGAACATAGGACATAACAATGTAGTGCTTATGGGACCAGATTGGAAAAGAAAGCTTTAATTGGGAGAGAACTATGCTGGTGAAAAAATGCTAAAGAAAAATTGGAATGAGTGAAATGTGTTCAAACTAAAAAAAAAAGAGAAATGTTGCTTAACCCAGTGAAAGCTGTTTACACTGGTTCTGTGTGAATTAACTTGTTGGCTTTTGCAGACTGAGCATATTTTGTTTTAACACTGATCAAGATTGTCACTTTGAAAGATTGTGTATTAGCACAGATACTGACATCTGAACCTGGCTGAATAGAATAATAGATATCACAGCACTGAAGGCCAGTTGATCCATTCTGCTGGTGTGAGCTCTTCAACTTTAAGCATCTCCCCGTTACCATTTCTCTACCTTTTCCTCGTACCCCTTTATACTCTTTCTTTTTAAGCACATATCCAATTTCCTTTTAAATTATATTATAGCCTGCCTCAATGATCACTTGTCGTAAAATATTCCATGTTCTAATAAACCTTCATGTGAAAAAAATCTTCTCGTGATAATCTTGAGAAGATGAAATAAACATTAAAAGGGAGTGTACTGAAATAAGTATGGCGAAAGGAGGAAAAATAAAAAAATACCGGAACAGACTTTTTATTCTCACTACTTTGATTCCATCTAGTGGCAACCACTGTCTGTTTATAAATGCATGGAAAAACACATAAGCTCTCCATTTACTTTCTTCTACTTTTGTGCTTTCAGTATTTGGAAGTTTTAGTTCTGAAGTTTCCTAATAGTTCCTGCTAACATAAGATATTTTAATGGGTTCCATCTGTTTTTGCAAAGCTGATGGAGAACCAGAATTAAAATAAAATTCAACTACAGTTGCCACATAATTGCAACAATTAATTTGCAATCAAATTTGTAGGAATCATTTGTTTATAGTAAGTGGTATTTGAAACTTGTTCTGAGGACAGCTGTTTGACAGTGGTAACGACAGAATTCTTTATTTGGAAGAAATAAACTTAGCATGCAGTATAGTGACCAGAAATTCAGTAAATGGATTACATATGAGAAAATACAACTAATTAAGTTAATTTAAGGTTTAGTTTTTTTTATTTTGTGATTTTTAAAAATTTTGTCCACCCTTTCAATACTGGCTCTTCGTTGATCATATACTAATTTCTGTGCTATTGTTGGAGTACTTTTAAACGTAATGATTGAATATTTGCCGAGAAAGCAAAATAAACAGAATGCATTTATTTGTATTAATACCAATGTTCGTGACAAACTTGAAACAAATTTTTAAAATTATTTTGTAGACTCTCAAATTTAGAGCTGAATCTATTCTGGTAATGTAGTGTTAAATTACTAGCATTTTCATCCTGCACAAATCAGGAAAAGATTTATTACACTGGTACGGTTAAGGGGAACATGAATTATCTCAAATTTAGAAATATGTTGGGTATTACTGAACCATTACTGTTGGGAAGATAATCTATAATACAATTTCAACTTCTGAAATAATAAATTGTGACCAAAACATTCACACATAATATTGGACTGATCTAAACTTCATTGAAAACCATCATTTGTCTTTAACGATAGCATAATTTAATCTTTCTGATAAATAACCACACTACTACAGTATGTTGAATGAAAGAGTGATACTGGTGAAAAGATGTGGCCGTGTTAATGTAATTAGTTTTCTTATTTATCAGGCAGGCCGATTTGGACAGTTAACATACATTCGAGTTTACCAGGGTATGCTGAAAAAGAGTGAGAACATCTACAACACACGAACTGGCAAGAAGATTAGAGTGCAGCGCTTAGTGCGATTGCACGCTGATCAGCTGGAGGTACGGCTTTTAACTGGATGTATTTTATATTCACATCCTCTTTCCATCCAGTAAACTTTGCAGGCAGATCTTTTTGCATCCATAGTCTGTCCATCCATCCCATATCAGTTATTTTGTGATAGCATTTCTAGATACAATGTAAGCATGTCAGAAAATGGGATCTGTTGTTCAGAAAGATGACTAAAACTTTGTGTGGAGTTTGGTCTTTGGGTGTAACTTGATGCAGATGTAGACATAACATTTTATTTATGAAGTTGTGATTTTTATTTATGAAGTTGTGATTTTTTTTAAAGTAAGGACTTCTGACTGGTACGTTATATTTGGATGTAATGCTCGGCATCCATCTTATAACCATGTGCGAAATTAAATGATGATGGATGGTTTATTCTTGTACTGGGAAACTGAAGTAAGGCCAATTGATGTTCATATCTTCAGTACAGTACATGCAAGTATTACTATTTGATCAAGTGATTGAATTAGAAGAATGTTGACAAAGCTAAAGCAAGATAGACCTTCATTTTTGTCACAAGCGATACCTCCAACAGTGCAGCATTCTCTCACTACAACAATGAAGCTGAATTTTATGCTTGCACCCATGGTGGGGCTTGAACCCACAACCTTCTAAATCAGCTGTGAAACTGCTACCAGCTAAGCCAAAATTTGAGTCATAGAAAAATTTTGATTTAAAGTGGATGGATAGGCATTACATTTAGCTTTATTTTAGTGGATGGGTATAAGGTGATCAATGATTAAGAAACTATTTCAGTTCATGTGAAAAATGTTACTATTTTTTTTGTCTTCCGCAGGACGTTGATGAAGTTTTTGCTGGTGATATTTGTGCTTTGTTTGGCATTGATTGTGCCAGTGGTGATACATTTACTGCAAGAACAAACAGCGACCTTTCAATGGTAAGAAAGAAACATTTAACAAAATCTTAAAGTATTTACAGTTTCTCCAACAGTAATAAAAAGTCTCCCTCTTTCCCAAGAAAGGCCCACTTATCTTTGAAACTTTATTTCAACCAAGCAGCATGGAAAAAGTAAGTGTCCAGGTGCATGAAAATGTGGGTGTACGAGTCTGCTGTCAGATCAAGCACCTCTCATCATGGATTTCTCTGTGACTGAATCTTTATTACCCACTGGAGCCCTATTGGCTGACATGGATCGGTACCTGACAATTCCAAATGGGAATGACTGACACACTGAGGTTGTTCTCATGGAACATGGACACCACATTGGCCTGTGTACAATCTACCTCTCTGTTGCCCAGTGACTCCCTCATAATGATTGTCTGTGCCTCACTAGTTTCTTTCACCATCCTACCTTGGTGATTTATTTGTTTTGAGTCCCTTGAGCTTGTCTAAGAAGTCACCTCATTCATATTGATATTACTTTGGGGAGGATATGTTGCTCATGTCTTCTTCCTTTGTGAATACTTAAAGTAATATTTCAGCTTTGTACTCATCCTCAGTTTCAACCATGTTTGCATCATTTATGGTTCTCACATTTTCTCTGACTTTTTATTGCTGTAGCACTGAAAGAGTTCTTCATTATTATGCTCCTAGAATTCATGTACAAACAATTTATTGTAGATTTGCTACCTTTCATGTCTGCCAGAGTTTGCTTTTGCCTAGTATGTATGTCAGGATTTCTGTGGTCACACCCACCTGTTTGATGACCTTCTGCCTATGGTCTACCTCATCTGGGACCTGGCTTTCTTCCTGCCCCTTCCCCTACTTGTCTCGTTTAAATGATTTTTAGTTGCTGCCTCAATGTTCCTCAAGTGTCTTTGTTCCTACGTGATTTGGGTGCAGCCTTTTCCTCCTGTACCAGTCCTTTTTACTCAAAATTATTCCTAGTTTAAAATGAAAGTAGCATTGTTTGTTGAATCAGCAAGTTGCAGCCCATCAATTCTGTTTCAGTTAAAAGCTTCATTTGGGGAAATTGTTAAGAATTTATGTTGCAGAAACTGTTAATTTATAGTTTTTTAGCATCAAACAATTCATACACATTTAATTGAAATTTATAGTTGTACCTTTCTTCTGCTAACACGTAACCAGATGGAAAACTGCTCACATTGTAGGGTAATAAAATCTGGCAACTATTAAGAAAATAAATTTATTTTGCGTCTCCCCACAGCTGTTCACTCTCCTAGTAAGCTAGCTCTATGACAGTGAAACTCAACAAGATTATTTTGATTGACAGGAGAACCCAGTACTGTATTACAAAGTGCACTTTATATTCTTCTGATCTTGAAAACTATGATATTAGGAAGGCCAAGTTTGATGCTTTTAAATCATAGTATTTTAAAATATTAGCTCTTGTGGACAATGCAGCAACAAAATAGTTAAAAGATTCAGGGCAGCAATGTGATAAAATAACATGGAAATATAAGAATGTCATATGTGAAATAGTATATATTTATGCTAATTGTTCTGCTTTTAAATACAATACAGGAATCTATTCATGTCCCTGAACCTGTGATATCAGTAGCAATAAAACCTGTCAACAAGGTACGTGTATCTGGATTCTACCTCCTGAAATGTATTTTTCTCCTCCTTGGGTTCCATCCTATACATTATATTTTGACCAATGAGGCAGGCAACACTATGTTTCCAGACCTTTTCAGTGTTACTGTTGAGCTAATTGTTAGAAATGCACGAGAGTGTAAAATTTAAAAGATTTGCATTTATTTGTCATATCACAACTCTGAAACTTCTCAAAATGCTTCACGTGATGAATTACCTTTTGAAGTCTTGTAAAGTGCCAGTGCGCCACACCCTCAATATTTCCTCCCACTTTACTGTAAAATCATGCCGAACCTATCCTTGGTGCTCTCCTGATTATACAACTAAAGGCAGGCATTCATCACGTAGGAACTCGTGTGAACTCCTATCACTCGCACCCACCCTGACACATCACCATGATGTACACTGCAGTGACCAAGATATTCCGTGATTTGATTGAAATATTAAAATTGGGGAGATAGAAATTATACTATTTAGATTTTGTACTGTTTGGTATTTTTTATGCAATACCCTTTGGCATAGATTGAGAAATTCAGATTGAAATCTCTACCTCCCATAATTTTTGCATTCTGAATCTAAATGAAAGATTGAGAAGCTCTTTCCTCAACAGGGTGCCTCTGTTGAGGTACCTGAAAGGAGAAGGGGCGTACTTTAAATTGGGAGTCAGAGAAGGAGGCAGAAATAAATAATAATATACAGAATCTGTACTCAAATTAATAGTTTGTCGTCTGAAGACCCTGAAGGCAGATACAGTTGCCAAAATAATTTGAAATTAGAGCTATAATGTAAAAAAAACATGGGCAAATAAGATGTGAATTAGGACCTGTTTTCGAGAGTGAGCTGAAGTAATAATTTAAGTTGAAGAAGTACTCTAGCAATATATTTACTGAGGATTTTACCCTTTTTTGTTGGGAACACATATCTGTTGTGATTAAAAATATATATTTGTTTCAAATATGATCTAAAATATTTGTTTCAAATATGATCTAAAATATTTGTTTCAAATATTGGAGTCACCCAAAGGTGATTTGCATCAGAAAAGATGATTGTAGTGAAGCAATGAACATTGTTAATAAGTGGTTTTTCATGGTTTCATGATTTTTAAGAAATTAAATAAAATTCATAGATAGCTTCCCAAGTTCATAGATGCAAAACTCTCAAAGCATTTCCCTGCATCTCACTACAAATCTCTCATGGTTGTTCAGGAATACAAATCACACATTTCCAGATGTAGCAGCTATGTTGAGATTATAAATGTACTGTTTTGACGGAATGAAAATATTTTTCCATGTAAGATGTTAAGAAAAACACTTCAAAGTGTACTATATATTCTGTTTCAGAATGATTTGGATAAATTTTCCAAAGGAATTGGCAGATTTACGCGAGAGGATCCCACTTTCAGGGTTACTTATGATCCTGAGAGCAGAGAGACAATTGTATCCGGAATGGGAGAATTACACTTAGAAATTTATGCACAGGTATTTAACCGATTGTAACTTAATTTTATTTTTATGGTTTGAATTTTGGTGTAGTTCATTAAGTGTTTGGTGAACATTAGGGCCTAGAAATTCACTATGGCCCCGCCAGCTGGCTAGCGCCCAAAAGTTAGCGCTGGGCGCGGAGCCAGTTGCGACCGTCAGATATTCAGTTTTTGCGCCCCAAGTCGGAACCGGGCGCTATTCCAGGGTGTGCCCGCCCCCGCTTGGGGCACTGAAACTGAATTTCAGCGCTCTAGGCGCCGCTGCGCCACCCACTGCGGAGCGGCAGGCTGCGGTACTGCAGGCCTCCTCCTCTTAAGGGGGAGGTGCCTGCCACAGGGAGATCGCCGCTGGATAGTGCCGGCAAATGAGCCCGGCACCACGGAGAAGTGCCGGGTTCGCGGAAAGCAGCTGGCAATGCCGTGGGGGGGGGGGTGGAGGAGGCCGGGGAAGGAGGTGCGGGCAGGCGGCCGCCAAAAAAGCGGCCGGCCGCACCTCCACCTTAAAGCGCCCCACTAAGGCTACAGTACGGCCCCGTTTAATGGTCGCTGTTTGCGGCCGCTGCGGAAGAGGCGGCTGCAACTAAATATGGGGATCGGGGCGGAACCGGGGCACTGCGCATACCGATGACGTCATCGGTGCCGGCGCAGCGCTAACGGCTACCGCCGCCATTACCGCTGCGCTGAATATCCGCGCAGACTCCTGTATTGGCGCAGAAGCCCTCTTTAGGCGGTAACTGGCCGCAAAGCTGCCGGCGCCTTAATGAATTTCTAGGCCTAGGTTTCAATATGTATGCATTTCAAGTACCTTTCAGATTGAGCACAAATGTTTATTTTGCCATTTGAATAGTGATGTTAATACATGAATTCATTGAATTAAAGTCATCTGTTGAGGGAATGCTCCAGACTCAAACTATATTTAATGCACAAAACTCCCAATAACTGCAGAAAGGCTCTGCCAACAATGATTTATTTGCTGTAGTCCTGTTTAAATTCTATCTGTTGCACATCTTTGACAAGTTATTTCACTTTTTTTTAAACTTAAAAATAGCTACCAGCTTAAGTTCAATTACAAAATATTGGGCATTGCTTTCTCTCTCCCACTCTGCCCAAACCTCCTTGTTGCTGCAGCAACAGTTAAGTGGAAACATAAACCGTCTGCCATAATCACTGCATGTGTAATATACATTTCTACACCTGTTTTTTAAGGTGTTAGATATTGGAATATTGATGGTAAAATCCACTGCATAAATTACACCATCCTATAGATTTTTATGGCATGCTAATATATGGTGCGATTTTATGTACTGGTATGATTTATCTTGACACCAACCTGCCTCATGTAAAGCAAGGCAGTGCAACCTTCATACTTGTAAAACCATTATACTGGAATTTATAGTAGCTTTTCTGTTTTGCTAAGCTGGTTTTATGCACTGGAAAATAACCATTTTTACATTGGGTGAAGTTTGCTTCATTTAATTTGAACAAGTTGTATTGGGTTTGGCAAAATTATTAAGGTAATTGGTGAAGCGTAATTTCCTTAATTTTCTGTGATGGGGTTTTCTAAATCTGTTGAGTACCTACATGGCAGTTTTTAAAACAAAGGCTGCAATTTCCTGCATTTTCCATCAAAAGTATTTTGCGATTTTAGTACTGCCCTGAAATTTAACACACTGCTTTTTTATACTGATTCACAGATGTGTTTCAAGTCCAGCTTTACTTTTGCCTTGATTTTGTTTTTGTTCACCTATTAAATGCAGTTGTTTTGCACCTATAAGGGAATAGGTCCAATACCTGAGTTAGCCACTGAATTGTACCTTTAATACTGACAGCAACCAAATTGCATTTGTATAGTGCCTTTAAAGTAATAGTGTTCCAACGCATTTCAACGCAGGAGAGATGGATTGAGCAGTAGAAAATTTTGGAGAATTCGCTGAAAGCACAGTAAAAAAATATATATATATAGGTTTCAAGGTCTTTTTTTTTTAAAGGCAATGAGGGAAGTAGCAAGGCTAAGAGCTTTACGGTGGGGCCAAAATAGCTAAAAGCTCTGCTAACAAGTGAGGATCCCTGGGAGAGAGAAACAGGAGCCCAGGGTTGAAGGACTACAGGATGTAGAGCTGAAGTTTGGAGAGATAAAGTGGAGGGATGTGTAAACAATGACCAGAATTTTGATTTTGGTGTGTTGAGAGTCAGGAGGCCAGTGGAGGTCAGCAGTGATGGTTGAGTGAGACCCAGTGAAGGTCAGGACGTGGGTAACGGAGTTTTGGACAAGTTGGAGTTTGTACAGGGAGAACTTCAGGAGATGGCAAGTCTTGAGGTAACGAGAGCAGGGTCAGGGTTCCAGCAGTGGAGGCAGTGAGATTGAAGCAAAGGCAAGCAATTTTGCTGTTATGAAATTTGGGTCTGTCTCTGGTTCATCAGCAGTGGACACTTCCCGAAGCAGTCCTCTCGCCTTACCTTTTAGAATTGCTTCCACCCCACCCAATATCTGATAGCATGATAGGAGAACCTGGAAGCATAACAATAGTGTACCTTGTGATCTTAACTGAATATAGTATCTTTCGCGTGTGCTTCTCCAATCTTTCAGTGGGCGAACTGAAAACACTTAAATGAGCAAGGCCAGATATAAATAGTTGAGCTGTTTTATCCTACAGACAGCAAGTAAATGTACAACGCGAGGGTCATAATGAAAATTTACCTCACTTAACTTCAAACTCCTCAGCTATAATCAGCTGTGCTGCCTTGGCCTGCGTTAGTGGGATGACTTGTACTTTAATCAGCTTAACATTGAAACTGGCCAAGGCGTACACTAGCTTGGTCGGCACTAGTCCTACAATAAACTACCTCAGCCTTTCTTGCCTTTTTCAGACCATACCAACTAATTGACTGACATTGAAAATTCTATTTCTTTTATCTTTTTGTTACTTCTGACCACAGGAAATGGATGGGCTGTCCCTCTGATGACTTCCCTGTTCAGTGATTCTCCAGTAGGCCTGTTCCTAAAACTAGCTACCTCCCTACCAAAAGTAGATTCTAACCAGACTACCTTGGCAACCATCCTTACTGAGTTTACATGATTTGGGCCAGCCCAACAATAATAGGGGTGGATGGTCGTTGGAATATCTAAATTAACTTCAGTTGTCTAAAGTATTCTGTTTCAGATCCTTTATCTGAATCCTACTCTACATTTCCTAGCTCTGCTATTTTGTGAATTTGACCCCTTGAGAGTTGTCTGTAATTAATAAAAGGTAACATTCTTAATATAAATCATACCAAGATACTTTCTGTAGTAAATTGTCAATAATCCCAGAATGTGACATTTGTCTTGGTGATGGATAGCTTATGGGGTTTGAAGCTCAACTCAAATACAACACTGAGGTCGTGCACTGTCTGGTTCAGCCTGTGTGAATAGCTTGGGAGAGAAATAGAATCAGGATCACGGGTAGGAGTCGAATAAGATAGCTTCAATTTTCCCAGTGTTCAACTGGAGGAAGCTCTGGCTCATTTGTGACTTGATGTCAGTTCGGCAGTCTGACAACATGGGACGTAATTGTGGAATTGAGTGTGATGGTGGGTAATTAGTGCTGGGTGTGTTTATAGGTATGGACACTGACCGCTTTTCTGCGGATAATATTTCCAAGGTACAGCATGTAAATGAGGAAAAAGAAGGAGCCCAGCAAACTTTGAGGTATTTTTAATGTAACCATGGGATGGGCGGAGAGCTGTTGCTAGAAATATGGTGGCTCTGTTGGAACAAGTAGGAATGAACCTGTTTCAGGGATGCCCCCCAAAGGTAGATTACAAATAATATGGTGGAGAAAAATGTAGTGATCAACTGCATCGAATGCTGCTGAACATTTGAGGAGGGATAGCAGACATACTGGATGCCATCAGTGACTGATTAATGCTGTCTCTGTGCAACGGGCAGGACAGAAACAAGATTATGTGGATTCAAACAAGAAACTTTGGGTGCGGGCAAAGAGGTGGCTAGCAATGATGCGTTCAAGGATCTTGGAGGGGGAATAAATACTGCCAAATTTGAAAACCTGATATTTTCACTGGGAAGACTGCTGACTAAGGTTTATAGAGGTTCTTAATTTAAAATGGGACAGCGCGCTCACCTGCTGATTCGTTTAGTGAAAGCATACAAATGAAAAGCCCCAGTTTGTTTCTGAATTTAGGCTGAGTTTGCTGATCTTAGCCAAAGTGGCAGTAGAGGTGTTACTGTGCTCCTGGGTGAGAGAGAAGGTACACTGGCCACTGCTCCTGCTCCAAATCACTATTCCTTGCTGGAAAATGCACCTGTATGGGCATCAGGTGAGGACAAGATCAGGCTTAGCTGTAACATTGCCCATAGAGAAATAGCATGCCAACAATAACATTCTCTGCTCACTAATGAAGAATGGCCAATCATGGGTGAGTTGCTGAAGAGCAATCACTGCATATAGATCCACACCTCAGCAGAATTCAGAAGAGGAGGAAAGGAATAAATTGGCAAAAAAATAACTCTTTAGGATTTCTGCCTGATGGCCCAGTTTAGGTGAGTTGATATTCATCCAACACATTTTGCTGTAATGCAACAAAATAATTGCCAACTTTTGATGAGAAAATATCTTGAAGGAGAAACCTGCCCTAGTTTTTGTTGACAATTGAAAGGCACTTGCAGGGTATAGTATGTCTTTGTATATAAAAAGGTATGGAGGGGGTACCCTTGATTATTTAGGTACGTTGTCAATGTTAAAACTGTATACCGATTAACAATGACAATACAATGAGCTAAAGTTAGGGTCTGCTGCCGTGTCTTCTGCTTGTCCAGCAGTATAGGTTTCTAATGCATGTTATTTATCTGTGGAATCATAGAAATGTCAATACAAAGTAATCCATTTGGCCTGTCATGCCTGTGCTGATGTTAGATTTCGTCCCCCCCCCCGCCAAAAAAAACAATTTCTTGTAATCCTGTTTCCTTAATACTTTTAATATTTCCCTTTCCAAGTGTTTAGCTGTGGAATCCTAGAAGCAAACACACACAAGTTAATATCCTGCATTTGTACAGGATTGCTGTTCAAAGCCAAAGTTCAAGGGTTATCTTGTATTTCCTGCAGTTTACCTATTGTATTGTCAAAATAAAAGCTAAGTTACTAAAATAAATTAAGCAAAGTTGCTGGTGTCATAAACTGATGATACCTAAGTTCTGAAATGAGGGTTTGAGCATTTTATTATCTTAGATACAAAATACTTTAGTGAAGGAATGTGAAATATTTTTATTATTGCCATTATCTATATTGTGATATTGGTGCAATTAAGAACTTAGTTCCGGATGCATGAATCCGCCTCTTTCTACAATATTGTGCAACTTGGTAACAACTGTAGATGTAATGCATTTGAACTTCAAGAAAATTATTGGCATTAATAGATTAGGAGCAAACGGTAAAACGCTGAAAATGGCACATAAGGAGAAGCTGGAAATGGCTATTTAGTCTATTCAGCTCGCTCTCATGACCGACAAAAAACAATTTTACTTTCTTCCTTACCTAATGCTAAGTCCATATTCTTCCACTCCACTTATTCTGAATCCTTCCCATTTCATTGTTAAATATTTCAACTGAGTGTACGTGCAGTGCAAAACATTATTCTTTACAGCAAAACTTGATTTTTGGTGAACACGGAGCTTGTTCCCATTTGTGGGGAAGAGCAAAACTAGAGGCCATCAATATAAGATAGTCACCAAGAAATCGAATAGGGAATTCAGAAGAAACTTCTTTACCTAGAGAGTGGTGAGAAGTGGAACTCGCTACCACAGGGAGTAGTTGAGGCAACTGGGATAGATGCATTTAAGGGGAGGTTAGATAAGCATATGAGGGAGAAGGGAATAGAGGGTTATGCTGATAGTTAGATGAGGAAGGATGGGAGGATGCTCGAGTGGAGCATTAATGCCAGCATGGACTGGTTAGGCCGAATGATCTGTTTTTGTGCTGTATATTCTATATAATTCTACATATAATTACATGGAATATACAGCACAAAAACAGTTTACCAAAGCACAAGATTGTATATATTGATACAGAAGTTGGCTGGGCAAGTCATTTGACAATGCACATTCACAGGGTATTGTTTTAAAATTAATACATCTTTTGATGAATTGTATTCATCACTTTGAAGCGAGTCAAGGCAGGAATGCAACAATTCTACTTTTGTAAACATAGCCCTTAGTTTGGAAAAATCTGTTCCAGGAATGGCTGGCTGCCCACAATGCACTGAGATGACTGTGCCCAATTTTGTAATATCAGTTTATTTTATTTGAAGAATTAGCAAGCTCCCAGCATAGCTCTGGCCTTGTACAGACAGCTGACCAAATGGATGATGCTCAGAATCTGGCCAAACTGCAGGAAATTGCAGCTCATCTAGGTCTGGATGTCAGACAAGCAGGCTGGCAATACAGAGGCATGGGAAATGTGGTAGAGATGTAGTGTTGGATGTCATCAGCATACATGTGGAACCTGATGTTTTATACACTTAATGAGTGAGCTACAGTTATACCTGCCCTCAAGAACTGCTCTTCCTCCTCCAAATCTAGGAGTGCCCATTTGCTGCAAGTGAATACAGGTAGACTATCCTTTATCCGCACTTCCGAAAACCTCTAAAAACCGAAAGTTTTTTTGTGGAGCATAAGTCGTGCGCACGACATGACCCGAGTGGCGCCAAACATGACCGGAGTGGTCCGGGAGCTCTGCCTTTCCCTGTGAGCAGGGCAGAGGGTCACAGAGTTCCCTCCTGGGTAGGAGATTGCAGGCCGAGCCGGGCAGTGTGAAGGAGGTACCGGGAGAGTGAACCCAATAATACAGCGGCCCGTCCGATAGTCTTTTGTTCCCCCCCCCGACCCCGACCTGATTTGCGGGCCAGCTTAGTGTAGGAGTCAGCCGATATCTGGCTTTCCCACAACTGGCGGCAGCAGTCAAGCCCCAGACCCCCGCTAAGTCAAGGAATTCAGATACGGAGCAGGGGGAGCCGGAAACCTCGATCTAACGGCAGAAATCAGCAGCCATTTTGTTAGGTTTATTTTCTTCCCCTAGCATTTTTTTTCTTCCCCCTAGCATTTTTTTAAACAGTCAGGCTGTGGAAAGAGTCTCTGTAGCTTAGCAACAGCTTCAGAGACACTCCCAAGGCAGGGCCCGAGTGTTTACAAGCTGTTGCTAAGCAACAGTGTTTGTTGTCAGATACGGAGATGAAAACCTTCTGAAATCCGAAAAATTCCGAAAACCGAAACACAGCTGGTCCCAAGGTTTTCGGATAAAGGATAGTCTACCTGTAGTAGCTGGATCAAGGCAATTATTTTTTTTTTAATTGGAAATAACAGTTTTGCAGTGCATAAAATCAGACCTAAGCAGAGTGAAGACCCATGTAAGTACTGAACAGACAAAACTTCAAGCATTTTATGGAAAGGCTATTTAGTAATCAATAACAATGATACAAGTCAACAACACTTCACCTTCTACTGTATATGTACCCTCTTTTCCTCTGCACAGCCTTCTGGGTTTTGCTGTCTATGCCCAATTTCCCCCTCTCCTCCTTCAGGGTTGGGAGGAGCCCCAACTCCACCTTACCACAAGATCATTACAACAAATATTAAAGCACAACTGAAAATGCATATAAATCAGTATAATAAGTTAAAGAAAAACTTCCAAACCATAAAAAAACTAACCGTTAGTTTGTAAAAGGCTACTTGTGCAGGCTTAGGCTATCCACACACTTTCGGTGCCAGCAGGAAAGCAATGAGAAAGCTGCAAAATCCATCAGGGGACACATTTACATTTTTTTTTAAAACCTGTATTGAGGTTTGTGCAGACCATTGAAATTTGCCTCAAAATCCCAGCACTATTTTTCTCTACAATTTAAGGCTCCCTGCAAATTGGCCACACTAGCCTGTGTGGCTGATTTCGTGAACCGCACTCCTGACCACCAAGGTTCAGGGCTACCAGCGGGGTGTTGTAAAATCAACTTTTAAGTGTCATGATTGAGCACTCACAAGTCGGTCATAGAGTGGCCAAATGAAAAATGAAGCTCCTTCAATTTTTTTCAACAATATGCCTCTGCCCCAATTTCAGAAGTACTTAATGCACCAACATTGGAGAAATTCCAAAGTCGTCATTATAACCTGTCTGAGACTTATTTGTGCTCTGGGCCAGTTTGTCCTATATGCTAAGGCCTTATAGGAACTTCGTTGAAACTGCCCAAACTCGTTTCATCTCAGTCCTATGGGCAGCCATGAAAGCAGGTTTTCTTTCCATCAGTACTGGAGTGTAACGAGCACTAAAGCTGAACTTTTTTTTAAATTAAATGTCAGCTCTCAGTTAAGCAGTAACAGCTGAGTTGATAAAAATCACATCCAAGCTATTTTATGAAGTGCCTTTGTTCTGTCAGAAAGCATGAGCGAGCTCTCATTATATTAGAGCAGACCTAAGCTGAGCAAAGAAGCTGGTTAAAGCTTAAGCTGTTGCCGTAGTGATACAATTGGCTTTGCAATGCCCAAGATGGCAACAGAATACTGGTGCACTGCAGTCTTTGCAACAAGACATGATTTTCTTTTGAAAATAGTATGTTTAAACTCCCGAAATGTTAAAACTATGTATTTCTGTTTTGTTAGTATCTCTCTATCTTTTTACGCCAGAACTTCTATTTTGCAAGTCATAAATTTGCAAATATGCCCCTGTATTGCTTCACTTGAGTGTAAATTTATATGTTTGTTTTGTTTGTGGTAGTTCCATTACTTCAGTAATAAGTACATTTGGTGCACTTATTACGTTATATTCTCTCTCTTACAAATTTTCATTGCCATTAATTGACTCCTGTAAAGAGGAATCTTGACAAGCTGCTAAAATATGCTGAATGGGCCCGTTTGCTGTCACTAATTCTTGTTGGCCAGCATGTGTCTCAAGCATAAAGTTTTAATTCTGAACATCAATGGAAAGCATCTATTTGTTTTGCTGTTGTTTTGTTGTGAGCACAACTCAGCTCATACTGGTTGAGAAAATGAGCTGAAACGAATGAATCTTGGCTGTACACATCTCTGCATGTAACATTTTATAAGCTGCTTTTATACCGGCATTATTTTCATTCAGATTCCAAAAGAACAGCATCCTATGAGCCTTGAAAAATTGAGCTGGCGAGTCTGCTTCCAGGATAAATGAACTGATGAAGTAGTGTAAATGCTAGGACTCAACTTATGAATACCGGTCTCCCAGAATCAGAACTAAAACAGGGCCAGTATAAAAGTGACTATAGAGGACTTACGGTAGGCCCTGTGTGACACCTTGAAAGAGGTCATAGATGGTGTTTAATTATTTTATCTTTTGTTCATTATTTAGAGACTAGAGAGAGAATACAATTGTCCCTGTGTAATGGGAAAACCTAAAGTTGCCTTCAGAGAAACTATCTCTACATATGTTCCGTAAGTAAAGTTTCATAACTATCAATTTACTAGACTTATGTTTCATTAACCACTTAGCAATTTAAGCTGTATTACATTTTTGAAATAAGTGAAGATCAAGAGATTTGATTTTCACATTTTGCCTGAGTTCCACATTCAGTGCTTAACATTTTTACTTGAAGTCCTTTTTAGAGAGCAATTCTTTTTATTAACCAAATCTTCCCAATCCTTCATGTGGCACTAAACAGCAAGGGAACATAGGAGCAGAGGTGTGCAATTTAGCCCCGAGAACTCATTCCACCATTCAGTGAGTCATGGCTAATCTGTATCCTAACTCCATCCACCCAGCTTGGCTCCATATCCCTTAATACCCATGGCTAGCAAAAATCTAGCGATCTCCAATTTGAAATTAATAATTGAGCTAGCATCTACTGCTTTTTGTGGGAGAGGGTTCCACACTTCTACCACCCTTTGTGTGAAGAAGTGTTTCCTAACTTCTCTCCTGAATGGCCTGGCTCTGGTTTTAAGGTTATGTCCCCTTGTCCTAGACTCCCCCACCAGTGGAAAAAAGTTTTTCTCTCTCTACCCTATCAATTCCTTTCAAAATCCTAAAAACCTCAATCATATAACCCCTTAACCGTCTATATTCCAGGGAATACAATCTCAGTTTATGGAATCCTCCGAATCTAACCCCTGAAGCCCTGGTAACATTCTGATCAATCTGTGCTACACTCCTTCCAAGGCCAATATATCCTTTCTAAGGTGCAGTGCCCAGAATTTTACACAGTGCTCCAGATGTGGTCTAACCAGGGCTTTGTATAGCTGTAGCAAAACCTCCTCCCTTTTATATTCTAGCCCTCTAGTTATAATGGGCATTCTGGAATTTGATTAGTGTAGCACCACATTAACATGCTGATTTTTAATAATCATGATTTGTTCAGTTGGTGGAAAAATGGATCTTGATACTGGGAAATACATAGGCTAAACATACCAGTGAAATCTTTACTTTGCAAAAAGCTTCAGTTAAGTGGCAGTGCAGGGGCACTGTGCATTCCAGCACTAACACCTAATGCCCCGGATTTTGCGGTTGTAATGACGACGAAACTGTCAACGTTCGTTACTCTCTGAAACTGACGGCAACTTCTGGCACCCGCACATGTGCAGTTAAACGCGGAAATCTAGAAGTTGCTGTCATTGATTCCCCTTTCCTTCGCAGGGTGCGCTGTTAAAGGCCTCGCAGATGGAAATCTTACAAATCACTTGAATTGATGTGAACTTCCATTTTTTACGCTCTAATCTCGCTGTAAAAATCCCATAAAAAGTTGAACCTTGTTGAATGAGGTGGAACTGGGTTTTTAACGGCATACTAAGTCGTAATTAATTCTGAAAAACCTCTCTGGCCCTAAAAAAAAAAACCTAAATTTTTATTTGTGAAATGTCAAATTTCTCCATTTATGATCAAAATTCATAGATTCTTTTTAAAAATTAAAGCCCGTATTTTCCGATCGGAGGCTTCCTGCGTGCGGAGGCCTCCGATCTGGAAAAAATCTACGCCCTTACCTGAGGGCTCCAGAGATCCGGCCATTTCTGCTCCTGGACCTCTGCTCTATGAAATGCGCAGGGCCTACGTATCCCAGGGGCGCATGCAGTTCGCAAGCATCCCTGGGATCACGTGGGCCATGGGGAACCAATGAAAGAAGGGAATCTCCCTTCATACTTTTGACCGCTTAGAACTGTCAAAAGTATGAATGGCGATCACTCCAAAAACACATCAAAACATTAAATAAATTTTTTTAAATCACGTTTTTAAAAATAGTTTAAATTACATTCAATTAAATATTTTAAACATTTAATTTTTTGAAAAAAATTGAAGTTTTTTACGGGGCTAAAAATAAACTTGCCTTTTTTTAAAGTATTTTAAAATTATAAATGAGTGGGAATATTTTTTTACTTTTTTAAACTCTTATACTGGCCTTACGCCTACTTTAAACCAGGCGTAAGATTTTTAAGGGATTTCAGTGGGCGGAGGTTCTGCAGAAAGCAGAACTCTCCACCCGCAGAGGCCCTTCTCCAGGGCAGGTGTGCGATCTGTCAAGAGGATTCTTGATAGTTCAGAAGTGCCTGTTTTCAGCGCATGCGCTTCACATTCCTGAAACCAGCACTTGCGAGGTCCCTACAGGTGTGGACACACCCGTAGGGATCGGAAAATACGGGCCTTAAAGTTTGTTTGATATTTCAGATTCTGCCGTAATCCCATGTGTATGTCCCAATCCTTATTTCTCTCTGTAAAATGATTAAAAAGTGTAGGATTGTCGGTGCTTTTTACTTCCTCGTTTGCTATCTGTGCGAATTCTTCATCGTGATTGGCTGCTTAGCCTGCTTGATTATATCACTGTTGCTGGACGCCAGAGATCCCCTGTTAGCGGCATCCGAATGAAATTAACATCAGCAAAAGTGAAATCCATGCCAGAGATCGCTAAATCTTTGGGCAGCTTTCTTCAAGGTCAGCGGCGAGCGCTGTCACTTCGCCGCTGACTGCAAAATCCTGGCCAATGCCACAGATAAAAGGATGCAGGTTTGATGCGGGCTTAGTTCTAGCCGTGCTGTGTGAGGATGTGCTGAATGAAGATTGTTATACATTGTGCACATACTCCATGAATAATGCTGAAGTAGCCAAGGATAAAGTTGAAGGAGATCGAGGGATGCTGGTAGACTTGGCATTTGCAGTATCGGGTTAATGTGGAGCAACAAAGAACAGAGCCAATTAAATGTTGAATTATATAGCCAAATCATTAGAATACAACTCAGAAGATGACCTGCTAAAATTGTGCAGTGCTCTCATCAGACTACGGCCGGAATTTTCTGTGCCTGGGCGGGTCGGATGCGGGTGGTCACCATGGCGTGTCACAACCCCGTTCTTCATACCATGCCACTCCTGAGATCGACTTTGTTGATGACCCCTATTAAGGTCGCCCTGCGCGTTTCCTGACCCTATTAAAAGTTCAGGTCTGATGACTTCATCGATGACACGTTTTCAGCCGGGATATTTAAAGGCGCCATGACCATATTGCATTTGAAGGCTCATCCAGGAGTGTGCAGGCTGCACACTGCACAATTGGACTACTGCAAAAAGTGCACCGAAACAGAGGGCTGCACCCAGGTTCTCAGATGATTCCCTCCATATTCTTGTGAAGGGAGTGAGAACACATAGGAAGGTCCTCTTCCCTTCTAATGGGCAGAAGAGACCTCCCCAGGAGACAAAACGAGCCTGGCTCCAAATAGCAGAGGAGGTCAACAGCAGGGATGTGGTCAGGAGGACCTGGCTGCCGTGCCGGAAACGTTTCAATGATCTCACTAGATCAGGAAAGGTGAGTGCAAAACCATACTCAACTTCATCCTGCTGCGCCTCACATCACATTCCCATCACTCTGCTTTCCCAACCCTGTTCCTGCACATCCTTACTCATACCTTGCACGTCCACCCATCCTCTCTATCTACATTATCACACCCCCATCTGACTAGCCACCCCTCACACTCACCCTCATCCTAATGCAATCATACCAACTAACAAAACACAAGGAGGCCACTTGGCATTGGCACCCCATTCCATCATAGTCACCCTCTAAAGATGTAACCCATCCATTCCTTACACTCATTCCATCACTCTCACTCAACCTTCTCTTCATTCCCTCCTTGCAGGAAAAGAGAGCCCACAATGAGAGGGAGAGAACCGGAGGTGGCACTCCATCATTGGCCACCCTACCATCAGCAGAGGAGGCTGCCTTGGAAGTGTCTGGAGGTGGGAGATGGAGAGAGGGGGACATCTCAGCAACCTGGTGACAGAATTACATATCATACAGCGACATGGCATGCAGCAGTCACTCATATGGAGACTGAAGGCAGCAGCCAGTGAATGTTCATCATGTGCATTGTGGTATCTGTACCCATTCTTCATATAACATATCTAATTCATCCCACAGGTTCATCAAGAGCCCCCCCCCCCCCCCCCCCACTGTCCAGGAGGAAGAAAAAGACGACCCCTCAGAACAGCGTCCAGCCTCTGAAGGCGCACCGTCACCAGACATAAACACCCAGCACCAGCACAGATACTTACACATTGGTGAGTCCCACGTGAGAGAAGAGTAGTGTTGTCACCTGGTGTCTCACAAGTCACAAGTGAGCAAGAGTAGCTGGTGGAGACGGGGACAGCAGTGGAGACTCCTTCCTGGAGGGCGCAGGATTCTCCCAGCTCTGCTCAACTGCATGCAGACGCTGAGCCTCTGGGACCATCCAGAAAAAGGACGTTACCGGAGGTGCAGCAAGAAGTGCAGGAGGCTTTGACAGGTTTTGCGACTGCAATGTCTACAAATGTCCAGAGAATGGAGGAGTCCATCTCCAACATGAGCACCACTGTGTTGCAGGCGGTGGCGACTGTAGGCTCTTCCATGGATAGGATGGCTACCTGCATGGAGCAGCTAATGCGCCACTCATAGGAGCACATGGCCTCTATGGAGAATAGATGGATTAGGCTCATAGATGTCCTCTCTAGGAGGGATGTTGATGTCAAAGTGGATCCTCGTGGCCCTACTGCTGTGCAGCAAGGTGCTCTCTAACTCCTTGCTAGCAGGGAAGTGCAGGTGGCCCATGAGAGGGATGATGGTGAGCGGGGACATGGAAGTGGGGGCTCCTCTCAGGCTCACACTTCTCCCCCGTTGCCCGGTTGACACAGACTCCTGGGTGATGATGAAGTGTCCTGGTGCATGCAGGAATCCGGCACTTCCATCGGGCCTACGGGTGAGTACCCCGTGCGTACTCACCCGTGGAGACCCGAATTTCTGGGCCAATAATTTAAATTAGCTCGCCCACCTCTGCCGTTCGGGTCGCTGCCGCGCAGGCAAACACACCCGAGAGAAAGGCGCATGGGGGCGGGATGACGACAAGTTCCTGACCCGCTGCAAGATATTTCAAATTTTCCGTGCGTGCACGAACTCCAGAAAATTCCGGCCTACATCTTGAGTATTATGTTTAGTTTTGGCCGTCAAGATATAACGGAGATATTCAAATCCAGGAGATGGTGGAGAGAAGACTGGTGAAGCTGATCTCTAGCTGGTGAGGACTGAGTTTTGAGGATAGAC
Organism: Somniosus microcephalus; assembly: GCF_052327205.1. NCBI lineage: Eukaryota > Metazoa > Chordata > Chondrichthyes > Squaliformes > Somniosidae > Somniosus > Somniosus microcephalus. The sequence goes on from NC_140992.1 coordinate 82,542,479, forward strand.
TTGAGTAGGCAACTGAGCAGGAACCAAACAGTATAGAAAAAGCAAAGCTAGAACACTGCTTCAAGTTAAACCATGACATTAGGACAAGAGGGCATCAGATCAAACTGGGGAAAGTAAAATTTAGGACTGATGTAAAAATGTTTCTCAAAACAACGATCAACACAGGGAATGGACTTTTGTACAGGATATAGGATGCAAAACAACACTGAAATCATTCACAGTACAGTATATGAGATGAGAATTTACATCCCTGTTTGACACCAAACGTGTGCGCAGGCCTATGGTATTTTTCCAAATGCAGATAACATGAAGGAATCTGGGTAGGTGGTAGTCAGAAGACAGCAACCATAGTGAGCCAACTCAGAATTGTAACTCTGGCAACTTAAGCTGGCACCAAAATTAAGTTACATTGCTCCAGATTTTGCTCTCGGCGGTGACGGAAAGGCGCTTGCAGTTTACCTTGCTGACAGCTGCCCACAGACTTTGCGGGCTTGTCAGTGGAGATTTCCTCTAATCCGGCGTTTTTTCCAGCATGGTACCCTCTACAGAGGACCCGTGGTGTGTGTGAGCAGGTTAAGGAACAGCAAGGCTCTTCAACCAATCACACTGAAGAATTCTCACTGAGACGTGCAGAGTCCAAACCAGGAAGTATAAAGCAGGAAATATAAATTAGATTTAAATGATGTACAGAAAGTGGAATAAAGATTTGGAAATACAGATGGGATTAAGGGAGAGAGATAGGAGATGGACAAAAAAAGTTTAAAAAAAAAAAAATCTCCAACACTAATTTTCTTCTGAGAGAATGAGACTTCACACTTATGAAATAAATTTTTCAGGACCAGAGGTTGTTCGGCAGCAATAATTACTGATCAGCCCTAACTTTTTCAGCCATTTTTAGTGCTGAACTAGTGAGCAAGTTCACACCGTAGCAGTCATTTCATTGCTGAGTCTATTGGCAAGGACTGCAACAGCGCACCCTGGGGAGGAGCAGGGTATCTCTGACAGCAACTTCTGGATTTCCACATTTAACTGCACATGTGTGTACTCCAGAAGTCGCTGTCATTTCCTCCATTATAACGGTGAGTGCTGATAGACTCCTTTTATTCTCGTTGCAAATTCTGGACCATTATGTTATAAGGACATAAGAAATAGTAGCAGGAGTAGGCCATTTGGCCCCTCAAGCCTGCTCCATCATTCAATAAGATCACGGCAGATCTTCTACCTCAACTCCACTTCCCTGCACTATCCCCATATCCCTTGATTCCCTTAATATCCAAAAATCTATCGATCTCTGTCTTGAATATACTCAACGACTGAGCTGCCACAGCCCTCTGGGGTAGAGAATTCCAAAGATTCATTACCCTCTGAGTGAAGAAATTTCTCCTCATCTCAGTCCTAAATGACCGACACTTTATTCTGAGACTGTGACCCCTAGTTCCAGACTCCCCAGCCAGGTGAAACATCCTCCCTGCTGCAACCATTTTAAGCCCTGCAAGAATTTTGTATGTTTCAATGAGATCACCTCTCATTCTTCTAAACTCTAGAGAATATAGGCCTAGTCTACTCGATCTCTCCTCATAGGACAATCCCCCCATTCCAGAAATCAGAACCTTTGTTGCACTCCCTCTATGGCAAGTATATCTTTCCTTGGGTAAGGAGACCAAAACTGTACACAATACTCCAGGTGTGGTCTCACCAGGGTCCTATAAACTTGCAGTAAGATGCCTTTACTCTTATACTCAAATCCTCTTGTAATAAAGGCCAACATACTATTTGCTTTCTTAATTGCTTGCTGTACCTGCATGTTAATTTTCAGTGATTCATGTACAAGGACACCCAGATCCATGGATTTCATCCTGATACTATTCTAATTTAGAGATGCATACCCGAGGATGATCGTTGGATTGTATTCCTTTTGTCTCTGTCTCCCTCTCTGCCTCTGCCTGTGTCTCTGGCACACACACAGTCATACTCTCATTGGAGTGCTTGGAAAGAATTTTCTTGTATTACGCTGGTCTGCTCTGTTGCTATTTCCTGTAAATTAAGGAAACAAAAATTGAGGCCTTGCATGTAGCATGGGGTGGGAGAAATGATGAGGCTATTGTAAGGAGGAAAGTCTTCAAAGGTGGCAGGGCTCTGTATACCAGTTTTGGATGATTTAATTCACTGAAAAGAATTCGGCCTCATCAGACAAAGAACGACGAGGAGCGTATCAAAGATAAATAATCCAACTTTCCAGTTTGTGCAGTTTTATAAATGCGGTCACAAAAAATGTGTGTTTCAGTGAGCATTCTTTATTAATAGATAGCAGTGCCACTTTCACTGATGGAACAAATTGTTGAGATTATCAGTGGTTTTATTAATCTGACATTAAGGTAGTTCACTGGCTTGAGTGCGGCTTCAGTCTCGTGTACCATTTAAATATGTTTTTTATGGCAGTAGTGGAAAATATAATTGGAAAATTTTAAGACAACATTTGAAGCAGCAGTGTTGCATTCATTGTTAGCTGCAAGTTTCAGTTAACTTATGTGCTACAAGTACATTGGGAAATATAAATGTGACTAGTCCTATATGGGTGGTTAGCACTCAGTTCATGGAAAAACCTTCCATAGCTGACCCTTCAACTGTTTCAAATGCTGATCCTTCAAGTCTTTCAGATTCTGATTCTTTGTATCTTCCAAATCCTGATCCTTCGAGTCTTCCAAATTCTGATTCTTCACGTCTTCCAAATCCTGATCCTTCGAGTCTTCCAAATTCTGATTCTTCACGTCTTCCAAATCCTGATCCTTCGAGTCTTCCAAATTCTGATTCTTCACGTCTTCCAAATCCTGATCCTTCGAGTCTTCCAAATTCTGATTCTTCACGTCTTCCAAATCCTGATCCTTCGAGTCTTCCAAATTCTGACTCTTCACGTCTTCCAAATCCTGATCCTTCGAGTCTTCCAAATTCTGACTCTTTAGAAAAACTTTCCCATGGAGGAGGCAAGCAAAAGTATTTCACAGTCACTGATTGTTGGGGGTTCCACATCACCCACATATGGCAAGTGATTATTTCCTGTTTAGGGCAGAAAAAAATAGCATTACTTGCCAGAACATGTAATTGATGTGCTGGCACTGATCATTGTGAAAGGGATTGGAATAGTCTCTAGATATAATCAGTTTATTTCTTTGATTAATTTACCTGGGTTGGCAACTCGTGGAGAAGAACTGTATAGGTAAATTGAAGAAATTTGTCTGCCCTTACCTGGAAAAAGAGTTGTTTAGTTATTAAAACATTTAATGAAAATGCCACTTTACAGATATGTTCAGTGATGAGAAGATATTTATTTTGATTTCTTACCCATTGATTAACTTTCTGTATTTGAGCCATGTCATACTTGAAGATTTCAGTGGATTTTTCCCACATGATGTAGCTGGCACTAACTTTTGCCAGGTGCCAGATTGGCATCATTTTAGGGTCTACAAATCCAAAATTATCTGAGATGCAGGGAGATAAAAAGGCAGTTTTTGAAAAAAAATTGAAAATCATATTAAGGGTTCTTCTTGAATATTTTGTAATTCTGAAAATCAACTTGATAACTTTAATTAAACTGTTAAGTGACATGGCTAGCTGAAACTTCATACCCGGAATATTGTAGCCAACCATGGGGTTCCTCTGCTTTTTCAAATTGAGGTAAAATTTATTATCTTTCTTGAAGCTGTCTTTCTTAAGGTCTTTCAGATTGCACTTTAGAGTTGTGTCTGGATTTTTTTTCTTGTTGTGGAAGAGTACATTAGCTATACAGATGCCAGTACCCTGTGGTGAGAAACAGTTATTATAATTTTGAGTTTAGTTCTTTGAATATTACTTGCATCCTGTTTATTCATTCAAGACAAGGGTAACTGGTCATTTTAGTTTAGCTACTTATATTTAAATGGACAATGAAAGATACTGTAACTCTGTCACTTAATTCTCTGTTGCCAAAAATACATTATCAAAAGCAGAAGATATAAAAGACAGAAGGCCTAGAAATTGGGTTGAGGCGCCAAGTTCGCCTGAGCGCAGGATTTAGTGCAGCGTCCGAGTCTTCAGCGATCGTCCGATATTCAGTTTCATTGCCCCCTAGAGGGAGACGGGGCGAGGCTCGAGGCGCTCCGCGTCCCTCTTAGGGCGCTGAAACTGAATATCGCAGTGCAACGTGCCGCAGCGCCACACGCTGCGGCACGGCACGCTGCGGTACTGCAGGCCTTCCTCCCATTGTTAAGGGGGAGGGGCCTGCAACAGCGCGATCCCCGATCGCGAATGCCGGCAAAAGAGCCTGGCACCGAGGAGAAGTGCCGGGCTCTCGGGGTAACAGCCGGCAATGCCGCGGGGGGGGGGGGGCGGTCAGGAGGCCGGGGACGGAGGTGCTGGCAGGCGGCCGCCCCGCACCTCCACCTTAACTTGTGCCGCTGCCGGCACAGTAAGGCCCCGTGAACCGGGCGCGGGTAGCGAACGGCGCAACTGCGGCGTTCGCAACTAAATATCGTGAATGGGGCGCTGCGCACACCAATGACGTCATCGGTGGCGGCGCAGCGCAAAAGGCTAACGCCACCATTATCGCCCCAAATCAGTATCGCGGGAGGCGCAGCCAGTGGCGCTACAGCCACTGCCTGCCTCTTTAGGTGCTAACAAGTGGCGCTACTCACCCAATTTCTCCCCCAGAAGAGTTTAGTTGTGGGTTGTTTTGGACAGTGAATGTTGCTTATAAGACATGACCCTGTTATCACTATTCTACTTACATTTGAAGAGCTTTCTTCATTTTTCACTTCAAATTCAAGGTGGTACTTGTGTCCTATATTTGAAGTCACCTGGAGAGAGAAATATTTTGTTGGTGTGGGTTTATGTTAAGTCAGTCTTGATATTAACAGTAATGTGCACAATCCAGTATGCATTAGTCACAACAGTAAAAGGAACAAACATAGCTGAAGAGAAAACCAGCAAGTAGGGAAGGGGCATGTCTTTATAGTTTGTATAGTTATAGCTGCTGTTTTATTTATGTTTATGCTTGAGAATTCCGTCATTGTTCAATAGCAAGTTCTGGCAGGACTCTACCATCATTTTAATTTGAAGTGCGGGTGTGAAAACACATTGCACAGATTTTTGATAAAGAAGGAAAGAGGCAAATTAATTTACTCTCTTCCTGAGCGTGTATATTTTTTGCTGTTTACTATAAAAACCCACTGAACAGATGCAAAGTAGGGGCAAATAGTCGCACTTCCCATCTTGTACTCAAATTACTCATTTAACTGCTCCCAGTCAGAATTTTGTTTCTATGAATCAAGCAAAACAAATGTTTGTGGGAGATCTCCTACAACTTCTTTCAGTGCAGATCAGCACCTCATCCTCATTTTCACATCTCTACCCCACCTTGTACCATAACCTCTGACTCGCACCCTAAAATATTTCAAGATTATGAGCATATCAGAGTTCCAGTAAAAGCTTCTGAACTTCTTTTATGGTTTATAAATGTGTTTGAATCTCTTGGTAAGATTGCATTCTAATTACTCCTGATAATTTTTATCAGTTGTGAAACAAATTCAGAACGACAAAGAAAACAGTGTGGAATAATTTTTGTATTCTATACAGTTGACCACGAGGCTGTCCCAATATCCTGACTACGGTAGATAGCATGGATGATTGGATATTCATTTGGTTATTAAAATACAAGGGAATAATATGACGGTAGTAAAGTTTAAACAGACAAATTGATATAAAGAAGACTTGTTGAAAAATTGGCATTAAAGCTTAAGAAAATTTGTGCAATGTTTGAGCTGGAACAATGGACATATACTGTAACATTTGGTTTCATCACTTAGATTTATAAGATGGAACTTTAAACAATATTTAAGGGTTGAAAATATGTGAGAAAGTTCATAGTTTCTAAGTGCCATGAATTAGAATACAAAATGTTTTTTGTTCTGTTAAACAGCCCAGCCCACCCTGACCTTTGCAGGATAGAGGGGTTTTGGCTTTTCTCCAGTTATTGGTACCAGCAAAACTCTTGGTTTAAGCGTAGATTTTTTTAAAAACTGATTATATGTACTATTTTAGAATGGAATAAATTGAAACTGTTAAAATCTGAAAGCTCCAAATCTACCACCTATCTTTCATAAATTACAAAATACGCAAGCTAAAGTCGCTGATATAAACTAGCAAGCATAATGTAAGCTGCTTTTGCTAAAAATTGATTATTGGAAATTTAGATATGGTCGGCTCCTGCATTACCGTGTTATTAAAATGAATGTATCTAGCTTTCTTGCGTACAGGTTCCAATTCAGCAACTTTCCAATAAACAAAGGCATTTTCCATCTCCCTGTTCATGTGCTTTGCATTTTAATTCTGTCCTTCTAGTTTGTAACTGGAATATGTTGTACGAAACATATAACTAATACTTGTTTTTCAGTTTAGCAGCAGCAGCACATTTGCATTAATTTTCTATTTAAATTTTTATAGCATGCAAAAGCATGTATTAAGGACACCAAAAAGCTCTCTTGCTTTCTGAACTTTCTTCTAATTGTAAGTTTTTAAAATTTCTTTTACTTGTACTGTCTTCCTATTTTTAAAAAAAAAAAAAAAAAAAAAAAATCTTACCTCAGTAAAGACTTTCTTCAGCTTATGTAGTCCATAAACTGTGTTTGGGGATCCATAACGATAGTTTAAATAATGGACAGCCACACTTGCGGCTTGTTGAGCAAGACGATCTTCTGTAGGAATTTCAACAGCAGTAACTGTAAGGTCTAAACGATTTGCTGTTTTTGGCATTCCATACAGTAATGGTAGGAAACAAACAACGAAGCATAGAATTGAGTACATGTTTGAGCAAACCCAACTATGAACTAAACTTTGAGCCCTTACTTGTGTGGAAGATATAGCTTCAGTTGCGTCAGGATCACCGCACCCTCACGACCTTAATGATTACGTATTCAAGTAATAAATGCTAATGTTTCATGGACTTTGTTAGTCTCACGTTTGCTTCCAACATACTTGCACTTTTGCCTTTATTCAGGACCTAACTTTACTGCATTTGATTGATAATATACTTTGGAATTAAATGCTGACTTCATTCTGTTAATCCTGTTTTTAACAAAAAGCGATTTGCTCTAACTTTTGAACTTGAGCCAAAGTTCATGTTCAGAGTCTAGATCCTTTGAAGGGCTTTTCCCCATTCATTTATCAGTATTGAGGGGAAGGAATATTATTTTGTGACTATGTCAATGTCCACTACTTTTAGCTGTACTAGTTACACACACGCAAGCATAATCGTTGCAATTTTTTTAAATTGACCTTTTGTCATGCATGTTCAGTGTAGTGAGTAAAGAGAACCATTTTAAAAGGCTTGTGAAAAATCTTGAGTTTAGCAATTATTTCAAGGAATTGGCATAGTTTACAGGTTGCCTATCTGATATTCCTGTTCTGTGCTAGTTTAGAAATCCATAACTAATTTCAAAAAGAAATGATTAGACTTGCTAATTTCTTGTGATGTCAAAAAGATAAAGAATGTCAGAAATTGAGAGCGTGCAATGATCACAAGGCAGTAATCTGATGGGTTCAATGGACATTTTACACCATGTATCCAATGCTCAACCAATGGCCCAGAAATTCCGTTTGCAGGCCTCCCGCAGACAGGGCTGCGATCTGGAAAAATCTGCGCTTAGACCGGAGGGCTCCCGGGAGGCGCAGAGTTCCATTACTGGGCCTCCCCAAACTGCTGGTGCGCAGGGCACACGTATCCCAGAGGTGCACACAGTGTCCCTGGGATCACGTGGGCCATGGGGAGCCAATCAGAGAAGGGAATCTCCATTCATAGATTTGACAGGAAGACCTGTCAAATATATGAATAGAGATCACCCCCAAAACATAGTAAAACTTCAAATAATTTTTTTAATCACATTTTTAAAATGACCATAAATTACATACATTAACTATTTTAAACAAAAATTTTATTTTTTGGAAAAAAAATTAAAGTTTTCACAGGGCTAAAAATAAACTTACCTTTAAAGTATTTTTAAACGATAAATCGGTGGAAATTTTTAAAAAACTTTTTTCAACTCTTATCCTGGTAAAAGCATGCAAGTGTTTTCTGCGGGCGGAGGGTCTCCAAAAAACAGAACTCTCCACCCGCAGAGTCCCTGCTCCAGCGCAGCCGGAGGATCTGTCGAGAGCTTTCTTGACAGATCGGAAATGCCAGTTTCCAGCGTATGCCTAAAACCGGCATTTCTGTTGGCCCTACGGGTGAGTACACAGCGCGTACACACCCGTTGGGACTGGAATTTCTGCCTCAATGTATCTGAATCCTAAATTTCAATGGAAGGCATAACTTTGTTTTGGGTTAGTTTATCTGCTGACTGTATCTTTGTGGATATGAGTGGGTATTGTGCTCCAACTCAGTGAGTGATCGGCACCCACACTGAAGAATTAACTTTCACTTAATCGCTCTATATTGATCAAGAATTTTGCAGTTGATTATTATGGAATTTATGTTACAACATGATTATTTAAATTGCTCACCAGATAAATTGAAATAAGTGGAGGTGAACTTGTGTTAAGAGGATCAGGAACTATATTGTTGGGCTGGAGCTCATGTTTTCTGCCTGGAACCTGTTAGCTCATGGATATGCCAGTGGTCATGCACTAGAGCACTTTTGATTTGGAATTCTGCATTTGATTGGTCACATTGGGGCTTCTCTTCGGATATTTGGTTATCTGAGCCAGATGCATAGCAATATTGAGAAGGAAATGGTGAAAACTTATCTAGGAGTAATTCTTGTAACTGATGGTTGACTTTATAATGAGAATTTCCAAATGTTATCCTACTCTTGACTCCAAATCAGCAGTGATGTGGGAGAGATCCATGTTTTCAGTTGTTTTCCATCTCTAGCCACTCACCATTTCTTTCTCCCATTCTTTACTTGGTTTGCATGGAGTGTTGGACATGGTCTTATCAGAAAAAATTAATTAATTTTAATAAAGCAGCAGGTGAGCAAGAAAGTGACATGAAGACTACAACCGTGCACAGCAGTGCAAAGCATAACTCCATTTCATTGATTGAAATGTACTGTTTAAAAAGATTGCATCCCTCCTTAAGTCGCTGTCTTTTGATGAGGTGTGGTTCCATGCATGCTGATCACTCTCTAGATTTTTTAGAAATCGCTAGATTTTTTAAGTCTAGTTAACCAGAAGATCTGTTGTTTACTGAGTCTTTCTGGAACTAGCAGCCGTTTTGGTAGCAACATAATGAGGCAATTTTATCATGCGTGCAACTGTTCTCCACAGTGACCTCATTAGGCAACTTCGCGGCTCCAGTATTTCGTGCATGCACACTGTCTAATAGATCGCAGCTCTGTGGAATAGCGAGGCTCACCGTGTAGCCGGTTTAGAGGAAGACTATACTATGAAGACAGTACTTTGCACAATTAAATACAGGAGAGTAGTACAGCTGTCTCACTTTCTCAGGACCTGGCTGCAGGATAAAATCAATCAAAGATGGTTCATCTTCAGGCTCAGATATTACCACTGTATAATATTCAATAGAAAACAAGTCCTGTATTTGCACCTATCTCATAATAGGTAACCTAACCCATAATAGGTAACCTAACCATAATAGGTAACCTAACCATGTTACATAACCTTTTTTCAAAAACTGTAACCATATTCCTTCTAACCGTTTATAGTTGCTGTACAGATTATGTACAGAATTATTTTTCAACTTATGTTTTTTCAATCTTTTTTCCAGCTTTGAATTTACTCACAAGAAGCAGTCTGGTGGTGCAGGCCAGTATGGCAAGGTTATTGGTTTATTAGAACCTCTGGAGCCTGAAAACTACACCAAGTTAGAATTTGCTGACAGAACTATTGGAACAAATGTACCAAAGCAGTTTATACCAGCCATTGAGAAGGTAATGGATCTGATTATCTCCTTACCTCACCCCCTTTTCCTCCATCTCCTATTGACTTCTGTTTTTCTTGCTTTGCTTCAAGCAATATTATCAAGTACCCTAATTATTGTACTTGGAAACTTGACTTATAGTGGGGGGGAAACTAAAATTTGAAGATTTTATAATTTTTTCAAGAGAAACTGAATCTGAATAATTGCTACCCACATGGCACTACCACAAAACTAAACTTGTGAAGTTTGTTGATAGAACATGGAGGAAGCCTGTCCTCAACTGCTTCACACTTAACAGGAAAATGGAGACTATAATTATCTAAATCTGGGATAGAACACATATTTATGGCACTAAAAATATTAGCTGGGTAAAACCAAAGTAATAAACCACATTCAGTGTTTTAGCCTGTTCCTGGGACTAGGGACAGGGTCACTGGCAAGGCTTGGAAGCTAAGCAGAGCCAGGCCTGGTTAGTACCTGGAGGGGTGACCACCAGGGAAGACCAGGTGCAGAAGGTCACGGAAGGAGCCCCGAGGAGGGGCGGTTGGTGAGCAGGCCCGGGCATTGGGCTGAAGAGTGTCGGACAGGAGGAATGGTGGAAATGGAATGGCGGCGCGCACAGACGCAGCGGCTTTGCTTCTCCCAGGACGGTGCTATTTATGTTAATGTTATTTGTACTGGACTCATGGGAGCTTGCAAGATCACATTTCGTTGTTCATGTACTTGTGCATTGTACAATGACAATAAAGTTGAATTATTATTATTATTAATTTAGGGATAAGCTCGGGGGCACGGTCAAACTCTTCTTACCGAACTGAGTGTTCAAATCCACCCAAACTGATGGGATGAGAATAGTCTGCATCCACAGTCTCTGAGTGTGGGCATTGACAATCCAATTCCTAAGGAAAACACAAAACGAAGCTTTTCATTTATTACTAATTTGGTGTTGTTGCTCAGACCACATGGATGACTGATGTGAGAAACGGAAAATATTCATACTGGTGTAGATGTACCTGGTACTATTCAGAGGGTGGTTACATTGATAGCACATTGTGGAGGAAACATTACCCTTCAGCTAATCTGCCCTGGGTGAGCCGTATCTTGGTATAAAGAACAAAAAGTGAAAAAGTATCTTATTCCTCAGTAATCCTTCCTTTGAGTGTACAATATGGACATAGGGTAATAAAAATGTGTAAAATCTTTTATATTTGGTACTTAATCCAAAAATCCACTTCATTAAAAAAGATTGAAAAGGCATAGCTTCTAATTCAATTTGGGTGTCTGAAAGCCAGTGCCCTGCTTGGCATCATCAACCCATCCTCAGCTCAATGAAACTACATAGAACTAACCATTTTATTTGTTCTATATTCATCCCCACTGGTAAGAAAGTAAGAAATAGTTGTATTACAGAAATCAATCCATGGCTTGGAGCTCATTTAAGGCGGTCATGTATCTCAGGGATGAGATGACATCAAGAACCCACTGGAGTTGTCCTTTTGCAGGTTATGACATCATCTCAACCCTTGATGTGTTGCAGCCTTTAAACCGTTGCAAGCCACTGCTATTGAGATTGTAATGCAGATTGTAAGTTGTAAATTATTTGTATGTTAAAAATTATAAAACAAATAGTCTGGCAAATGTACTGAGTGAGATGGTGTTGCAGAAATTTGTGGATTTATTTTATTGACCAATTATATACGGTTAGATGGAATATGGTTACAGTTTTGCCATAATCAGTGTATCTGACTGTTTTATCCTGGGCCTGTATTAGTTACAGAACATCTATTGAATTGTTTTTTTAAATTAACTTTTTCATATTTTGCCTGCCTTTATTTAACTTTTACTATTTTTAGTGTGTGACACTGAGGCTGATTATAATGCCTGCGCAGTTTCTCTGGCTGAGATTTGCTGTTTAAGCACAGGAAAGGGACTGAAGTGGGACCTTTTGATCTGTATGGCTCCAAGAAAGCTGATTATTAAATTATTTTTATAAATTAAATGGTAAATATAAAATATTCAGGTTCAAAGACAAATTAAGCCCATCCTCATATATCCTCCTTCATATCACCACTGGTTAAATTCAGTGAAGTTCTGGTTCAATTTGATTTATGTTTAAAGCTTTAGTCATACAATCAAAAACATGTTTAAATGTCATAATGTGCTGTGTGTTATTTTGGCAGGGATTTCTTGAAGCTTGTGAAAAGGGTCCTCTTACAGCTCATAAAATCTCTGGGATACGATTTGTACTGGAAGATGGTGCTCATCACATGGTGGATTCCAATGAAATTTCTTTCATCAGAGCTGGAGAGGGTGCTGTCAAACAGGGTTTGTAAAGCTAATAGAAAACAGAAATACAAAATGCTAACATATTCTCAATGTCCTCCCCACTTCCTTAGAAAATAATGTGTTAATGGAGCTTTTGTGTAACTCCTCTTAAATAAAATTATAAATCGGATTTTTAAAAATCAAATTTACTAAAACCTTTGTTTCTGGACAACGGGTGTCTGTTGAAGCAAAAATACAAGTGATTTCCTTTCAACTGACACCGATTTAGTTTTGCAGATTGCCATACTGGACCTGTATGTCTTTGTCATGAATGGAGAATTGGCATCCTGGTAACTTCAAAACTGTACATTGGACTTTCTATCAAACAAATCCCACAAATGACTTTCCTAGATCCTTTTCACAATGGGAACCTATATGTACATTTGTAGATGGAAGATAATTTGCAATGAAAAATGCCATTTAATTACAAAAATCATTTTTATTTTAATTTCCTATTATATATGTTGCATATTATTACTTTCACTCCAATTGCATATAATGTTTATGTACAAGCATTGTGGAATCCTGAAAATAATGTTTTGCCACATGGCAGGAGAAAACCAGCTGGTCCACCTGCCCCAAACTCATGATGCCTGGAGCATCCTGACTAGACCCTTCCTAACTCCCCGCAGGTATGTAATCTCCTGGGAGAAGCGAAAACCCAGGGCAAATTGGTGAGGGGGGAGAGAATCAGGGAAATTCCTCTTCGATCCCCTCAGGCGATCAAAACTAGCTCAGGAGATCGCATTATCCATGCACGCATTAACTGTAAATGCACTTTACCTTATATGTGATGCGACCTCTGCCCTAGCCAAGAACTGGTCCACATCCCTCTTGAAGTTTTGAATAAACAGGTATTTCACAGAAATAATTACTTGCTTTCTATTTGTTTCCATTGTTCAGCTATGGAGAAGATCGGCGTGGTTATTCTGGAGCCCATTATGTCAGTGGAGGTTGTAGCGCCAAATGAGTTTCAGGGAACTGTAATTGCTGGAGTTAATCGTCGACATGGTGTTATCACTGGCCAGGATGGAGCAGAGGGATACTTTACACTTTATGCTGATGTATGTATAATGCATTGCTTAGTTTTATTTCACGGAAAGTTGCTGATATTGTTATTGAGTAACCGTGGTCACATTTTTCCTTATGTAGATAATTATCTGTTTTATTAGTCTCTTCACTGTACATTAGTGACTATATGCCTGCAAAAATAAATAATGGTTCAGCAGAAGATACTACTTTTGTAGAACATGGTGAAAGGGATGTGGAGCATTGTGGAATGAAACATTTCTTTTTGTAGTGGTAGCATTAGCATTCCCTGATCATGCGAAGCAGCGGGTGAATGATATCCGTGTCCCTCTTGCATTCCAAATTTTTTTTTATAATACTGCCCTGTAGGTTTTGGAATTTTTTAATCCCATTTGAAGGATGGGTTTTATTCATTCCTTGCTTGTGTCTATTTCTACCTGAGGGGAATTTACTTGTTTGAGCAAATAACAGAACATTTGATTGGACATGGACTGAATAGAATAGTTTCCACATTATGGTATATTCACTTTTAGTGACAATTGATGGAAAAGCCCTAATGGCATCACATAAATAGTCACCAGTGTTGATGCCAAGCTTTGTTTTTGTTTCAGTAATAAGTAGAATTAAATAGGTGGGAATTTTATGTTATTGGTATACGGTACTTTGCTGTTGTGTTGGTAGAATGCAACTTAATTCCACTCGATACCAATAGGTCTGATATCCTAGCGCTAAATTCTACAATAATCTTCACAGGAGACCTTTATGATTGTTCTGTCAAAATATTTGTTAAAAAGCCAAATATTGGATATATTCACTTCCTTGTCACAATTGTTCTTTTGTCAGTTTTTGTGGTTTGCTTTGCTTTTGTCAAGTTATGAAATAGCTAATCTTTAACTGAATGAGGGGAAAACAAACTGACATGAAGGGCCAGTTATTGTCAATATTGGCATCATGTAAGATTTGAAAAATGTTGTTTGTTGTTTTACAGGTACCACTGAATGACATGTTTGGCTATGCCACAGAACTGCGGTCTTGCACAGAGGTACATCACCAAACACTTAATTGTGCCTAATGTTTACCTGGCCTTCAATTTCATCTCTTGCTCCCCTGAGGCAACTCATTCTCTTTTCCTAAAATAAATGCTTGATGTAGCAGTAAGAATGGAAGAGGCTGAAGATTAGTTATTAGTGATAAATAAATCTTTTAGACTTCATTTTTTACATTTTGTACTTTATATAATGATAAATTAAGAATTGATCAAGTAATCTGAGTCTTTGACCTGATCAGAATTACTGTAAGCAAATGGGTGAACAGTTTAAAGGGTTTAGCAAGCTTTGTTACAACCTTTTTAACTATGTTTTCCAGGGTAAAGGTGAATACACTATGGACTACAGCAGATACCAGCCATGTCTGCCCAGTGTACAGGAAGAGCTGGCCAATAAATACCTAGAAGCAACCGGTCAACTGCCAATTAAAAAGGGAAAAGCCAAGAACTAAATGCCATCTCATTATCAGTTGATTTTACAAGATGTTGCCATCACTTTACACAGCTTGATAACTGTTTCAAGAACACATACACTGGTGCCTCTGTTGGAAGTGTTTTTTGTTGGCGACACCTACACAAGAATTCCTTAAGACTGTTCCTTTGACAGGGCATACAGCAATCGTTGCATGTCATGAACTGGCAGAACACAATGTCACTTTGCATTTATCAAACCGTTGTCTTATTTTGAAGCAGTCTGCTTATCACAAGGTGACACGCTGACGTTTATTTCTTCCTGCTGTAGCTCTGAAAGCAGCTGATTTTTTTTTAATGATTATCACAGATGGAAATTAACTTTTATGCCCTTTTGGAAAGGGTGTGTTATCTGGTAATGTTGATTTCTGAGAGAAAGAAATGTTTTCAATTTTTTTTCTTAAGATAAGCAATCCCAGCCTTGTTCCCATTGTACATTTTTCCTGATCCAGGCATCATCTGTTGAAGTACAAAATCCTGATCTAAGGCATAAAATTTCCCCCAATTACCACTTAACTTAATTGCTGTACTCAGAATTAAAATATAACTTTCACTTGGATCCAGCATTGGATTTTAGAAATCTAATTAGTTTTGTCTTTATATTTCTGTTAATTTAAAGGGGCACTACATCTACAAGAGAGTTTGGGGAAGGAGAAGGGCCATGTTTCGGTCCGATGAGGTCATGTGCCAGTTATGCAGTGCTGTGTTTATTTACTAAGATTATTTACCACATTCTGTTTTAACCAACAAAAAAGTTTCCTGAACAGTTTTTCATAAAGACTGTGCCCTTTTAATTATGCTGTCATATAAAAGTCAGATATTTTTATCTGGTGTTGATGATTCTAGCTTCTCAAAGTGAACAATATCCCTGTGCTTTTGGCTTTTGGAAACAGAACATTTTTATAAAATGTGGACCTTTGGATTTACTGGCATTCAATCATGAAACTAGAAGGAAAAATAACGTAGATGGTGAACTTTGTGTTTCTTAAATGAAAAGGTTCTTTTGTTTGTGATTATTCCCTTTGATTACTTAAAGGTCTTTGTTTCTTGCAAGCTGCTTATTGTCTCCTCTGCCTACTCCATGTACTGCCCACCAGCTGAAAGTGCACAGGTGGCCTGTTTTCCAATCTCCTAACACTGCTATTCTGTACCTGCTGGTAAAACTCAACATAGTAGGAAACACTGACAATGCATATTGGTGCATCGGGAGGCACTGCATTATGCCTTGATGGCCTCAGCGGCTTAATAAATCGCCCACTCTGTCATATCTGCAGAAATTGTTTCCCCTCCATTTGTACATTTGAATTCTATAAATGAATGGCCTCCTTCTGTGCTGTACTATCTATGATTCTATATCTTTTGAGGTAAGATGGCGAGAAAACTAAAACAAAAACATTCTCTTGATTTTTGTTTGAGAGTGTGCTCTATACTAAATATTTGAAGTTCAGCGTATCAAGAAAGCAATGTTTTCTTTGAACACTGAAATGTATTGTTAGATGTCCCTTGTATTTACTGAATTTGGTTTCCTCTATTTAAACCTGAAATATTTGAAGTTTAAACAGCATAAATATTTTATGTCTGATAGCACTGTTCATAAACTCTATCAGAATGTCAGAACTGCACAAAGACAGAGGTTTTGTATTCAGTCAAATGCCCACTTGTCTGTTTTTGTTTATTTTTGTGTTCCATTTCTCATTTATATTAAAACCTTAAATATTTTCTAAAAATGTCTCTCTACACGTTGAACGTTCTTGCAGAATAACCAGATTTAAATGTGATGGTATAGAATGGTTTTTAATTAGCCCCTAAAGAAAAAGCTAAAGGACCAGTTAGGGGAAAAATGGCAGAAAAGTTTTGTATTCAGTCAAATGCCCACTTGTCTGTTTTTTGTTTATTTTAGTTTGATGTAATAGACCACCACCACCCAGTGGTAGGACCCAGGTTTACAACTGCAACTCCCACAGAATGACTTTCTGATTATTGCTGCACAGTAATACGGAGGCCACAGAGAGAAATTGGAGAGCAAATCAACCTTAATCTGCATGTGCATTCCCTTTTATATTAATGTCGGCCTTGAATCAGTGGTAGCACTCTTGTCTCTGAGTCAAAAGGTCGTGGGTTCAAGCCCCACTGCAGAGACTTGAGCTCGTAATCTAGGCTGACACTTCAGTGCAGTACTGGGGGAGTACTGCACTGTTGGAGGTGCCGTCTTTCAGATGAGAGATAATAATCTGCCTTCCTGTTTTTGCCACCAAAGTGGATAACCTCGCATTTATCCACATTATACTGCATCTGCCATGCTCCTGCCCAATCACTCAACCTGTCCAAATCATACTGGAGTTTCTCGGCATCCTCCTCACAGCACACACGCCCACCCAGCTTTGTGTCGTCTGCAAACTTGGAGATATTACATCTAGTTCCCTCATCTAGATCATCATTTATATATAATGTGAATAGCTGGGGTCCTAGGACCAATCCCTGCGGTACCCCACTATCACTGCCTGCCACTCGGAAAAAGAGCCGTTTATTCCAACTCTTTGCTTCCTGTCTGCCAACCAGTTCTTTATCCAAGTCAGTACCTTGCCCCCAATCCCATGTGCCTTAACTTTACACGCTAATCTCTTATGCGGGACCTTATCGAAAGCCTTCTGAAAGTCCAAATACACTACATCCACTGGTACTCCCTTATCTATTCTACCAGTTACATCCTCAAATAATTCCAGTACATTAGTTGAGCACGATTTACCTTTTGTAAATCCATATTGACTTTGTCCGATCCTGTCACTGTTTTCCAAGTGCTCTGCTATTACATCTTTTATAATGGACTCTAGCATTTTCCCAACTACCGATGTCAGGCTTACCGGCCTATAATTCCCCGTTTTCTCTCTACCACCTTTTTTGAATAGTGAGGTAACATTAGCTACCCTCCAATCCATGGGAACAGTTCCAGAGTCTATTGAATTTTGGAAGATGACCAGCAATGCATCTACTATTTCTAGGGCCACTTCCTTAAGTACCCTAGGATGTAGATCATCAGGCCCTGGAGATTTATCCGCCTTCAATCCCGTCAATTTCCCTAACACCATTTCCCTACAAATACTGATTTCTTTCAGTTCCTCCCTCTCATTAGACCCCATGTTCCTCGACATCTCTGGGAGGTTATTTGTGTCCTCCTTTGTGAAGACAGAACCAAAGTATGTATTTAATTGGTCTGACATTTCTTTGTTCCCCATTATAAATTCCCCTGATTCTGACTGCAAGGGACCTACGCTTGACTTCGCCAATCTTTTTCTCTTCACATATCTATAAAAGCTTTTACAGTCAGTTTTTATGCTCCCTGCAAGCTTATTTTCCCCCTCTTAATTAATCCCTTTGTCCTCCTTTGTTGAATCCTAAACTGCTCCCAATACTCAGGTTTACTGCTTTTTCTGGCCAATTTATGTGTCTTGTTGGATCTTATGCTATCCCTAATTTCCCTTGTTAGCCACGGTTGAGTCACCTTTTTTGATTTATTTTTATACCAAACCAAGATGAACAAATTCTGTAGTTCATCCATGCGATCTTTGAATGTTTGCCATTGCCTATCCACCGCCAACCCTTTGAGTAACATTCCCCAATCAATCCTACCCAACTCGCACCTCATACCATTGTAGTTTCCTTTGTTTAAATTCAGGACCCTAGTCTCTGAGTCAACTACTTCACTCTCCATCTTAATGAAGAATTCTATCATATTAAGACACTATATAAATGCAAGTTTTTTCCTTACTGAACCACAATGACATTTCATTTGTGCTGAATTATTGTTTTATATTGTGGGGCAACAAGAGGAACTCTTGTACATGCAGAGATTCTGCCTGTGCAGCTGCACCAGAGTATAGCACTTCTTTGCATGCGTGAACTTTTCTGTGCAGTTAGTGCAACTTTATAGATCTGTCTTGGATGTTGGGGTGGGAGCTGTTGAAATGCTAAAAGCACATTGCTTGCATCGAAGCTTGAACCAAGAAGTCAGCCTGTCTATAACCAGCCCCAAGTGGTGGATTTAACACCAAATACTTTTGTTGGGAGTTATTTAACTTTGGCAGTGGAAGCAGGGACTCTGCTCCTACTCCAGGAGTGATTTATTATTGGAAGCAAACTTTTGGTGTAAAGGGCGTATTTGGTAGCCAGTCATAGAGCCTTGAGAACAGCTCCAATGGAAGGTGAGGAGAGAAATAAACGCAGAACTGGGAGATGGACATTTTGTATTTAGACAAGCGATAGCAGCAGGTCCGGTAGTATCTGTGGAGAAGGACACAGATTTAACGTTTCAGCTCCTACTACTTGTGGCTTCCAAATTAATGAAAAAATTATTCCATGGTTAAGCCTACAGTAATGTGACTAGTCTGTTTTCACACCCTCCTATCCCCGAGTGACTCTTTGGCTAACATATTGATATCCTACTAGATCACAAAAAAAAATCTATAACTGAATGGGAACTTAATATTTATAATTATGATTTGAAATTGAGTTCTGTATTAGCTTCCAAAATGTAAAATTGTAAAAACTAGCATAGTTTACAATAAAACATACTCCTGGATAAACCTGCCAAATATTTGGGATGTTCTGTTATAAAGCAGAAAGTTTTCATTAAATTCATCATCAAATTGTATCATTTTGTTTATAAAGTTCCAAACAGCCTAAAGTGTTTTGTCTACTTTGAGTGCTTTCAATGGATCAGATACCTGACTGAAGTAGCGAAGATCAAACTTGCTTTTATGTAGGCCCTGATCATGTCTTCAGAACATCTCAAAATGCATGACCGTCAAAATGCATGACAGTAAATCAAATACATTTTGAAGAGCAGTCACTGTTACGTAGGAAAATGTGGCAGCCAATGTGTGCACAGCAAGGTCCAACAAACAGTAAGTGAGATGAAGGAGCAATGAATTAGTGTTTGAACATAAGTAAGAGCAGGAGTAGGCCATACGGCCCCTCGCCTGCTCTGCCATTCAATAAGATTTGGTGGGGTTGGTTGTGGGGAGACTGTTGAGTTGGACACTGCGTTCTTTAACATCCATCATAGAGGCAGATAAGGGTGCTGGTGTAAAGTCTCATCCAAGGATAACATATCTAACAATGCAGTGATGCTTCTTGACTGCAGTGAATATCAGATCTAGAATCAGAATGGTTACAGCATGGAAGAAAGCCATTCGGCCCGCCGAGCCCATGCCGACTTGCAGCTTGTCCCACTCCTCTGCCCTTTCCCCGTAGCCCTGCAAATTTTTTTCCTTCAGATACTTATCCAACTCCCTTTTGAAAGATAAGATTGAGTCTGCCTCCACCACCCTTTCAGGCAGTGCATTCCAGATCTTAACCACTCGCTGCGTAAAAATGTTTTTTCTTACGTCGCCTTTGGTTCTTTTGCCAATCGCCTTAAATCTGTGTCCTCTGGTTCTTGACCCTTTTGCCAATGGGAACAGTTTCTCGATCTACTCTGTCCAGACCCCTCATGATTTTGAACACCGCTATCAAATCTCCTCTCAATCTTCTCTGCTCCAAGGAGAACAACCCCAGCTTCTCCAGTCTATCAACGTAACTGAAGTCCCTCATTCCTGGAATAATTCTCGTAAATCTTTTCTGCACTTTCTCCTGAGGCCTTCACATCCTTCTTAAAGGGTGGTGCCCAGAATTGGACACAGTACTCCAGTTGGGGCCGAACCAGTGTTTTATACAGGTGGTTCATCATTTTCACACTTTTGTACTCTACCTCTATTTATGAAGTCCAGGATCCTGTAAGCCTTTTTAACTGCTTTCTCAACCTGCCCTGCCACCTTCAACGATTTGTGCACACATACCCCCAGGTGTCTCTATTTGTGCACCCACTTTAGGATTGTACCATTTAGTTTATATGTCCTCTCATTCTACCAAAATGTATCACTTTGCACTTTTCTGCATTAAATTTCATCTGCCACGTGTCTGCCCAATTCACATGCCTATGTCTTCCTGAAGTCTATCACTATCCTCCTCACTGTTCACGATACTTCCAAGTTTTGTGTCATCTGCAAATTTTGAAATGGTGCCCTGTACACCCACGTCCAAGTCGTTAATATAAGAACATAACATAAGAAATAGGAGCAGAAGTAGGCCATTCAGTCCTTTAAGCCTGCTCCGCCATTCAATGAGATCATAGCTGATCTGCCTCAATTCCATTCACCGGCCTTATCCCCATATCCCTTGATGCCCTTACTAGTCAGAAATCTATCGACTTCTGTTTTGAATATACCCAATGACTGAGCCTCCACCTCCCTCTGGGGTAGAGAATTCCAAAGATTCACCACCCTCTGTGTGAAGAAATTTCTTCTCATCTCAGTCCTGAATGTCCTACCCTTTATCCTGAGACTGTGGCCCCTGGTTCTAGATTCCCCAGCCAAGAGAAACATTCTCCCAGCATCCACCCTATCGAGCCCTGTAATAATTTTGTATGCTTCAATGAGATCCCCTCTCATTCTTCTGAATTCAAGAGAATACAGGCCTAGTTTACTCAATCTCTTCTCATATGGCAGTCCCGCTATCCCAGGAATCAATCTCGTGAACCTTTGTTGCACTCCCTCTATGGCAAGTATATCCTTCCTTCGGTAAGGAGACCAAAATTGTACACAGTACTCCCTGATTATTGTTTCTAAAAGCGTCCCCACTACTGAGGTTAAACTGACTGGCCTGTAGTTGCTGGGTTTACCTTTACACCCTTCTTTGAACAATGGTGTAACATTTGCAATTCTCCAGTCCTCTGGCACCACCCTCGTATCTATTGAGGATTGGAATATTATGACCAGTACATCCATGATTTCCGTCCTCAGCATCCTAGGATGCATCCTATCCGCTCACGGTGATTTATCTACTATAAGTACAGCCAGCCTTTCTAATACCTCTTTCTAAATGTTTATCCTATCAAATGTCTCCACTACCACCTCCTTCACTAGGTCTATGGTAGCATCCTCTTCCTTGGTGAAGATGGATGCAAAGTACTCATTTAGTACCTCAGCCATACCCTCTGCCTCCATGCATAGGTCTCCTTTTTGGTCCCTAATTGGCCCCACCCCTCTTACTACCTTTTTACTATTTATATGCCTATAGAAGGCTTTTGGATTATCTTTTATGTTGGCTACCATCCTATTCTCATACCCTTTCTTTGCCCCTCTTATTTTTTTTCACTTCTCTGACATTTCTATATATATCCTTATTCTCAGATGTATTTGCAATCTGACATCTGTCATACGTGCTTTTTTTTGTGCTTCATCATATTCTTTACCTGTTTTATCATCCAGGGAGCCCTGCCTTTAGTTGCCCTGCCTTTCCCCCTAGTGGGAATGTACCTCAACTGTCCCTGAACTATTGCCTCTTTAAAGGCAGCCCATTGTTCCATTACAGTTTTGCCAGCCAATCTTTGATTCCAGTTTACCCGGGCCAGATCTGTTCTCATCCCACTGAAATTGGCCTTCCCCCAGTTAAACATTTTTACTCCAGATTGCTCCCTGTCCATTTCCATAGCTAATCTAAACCTTATGATACTTTGATCACTGTTCCCTAAATGTTCACCTATGACACTTGCTCCACTTGACCCACCTCATTCCCCAGAACCAGATCCAGCAATGCCTCCTCATTGGGCCGGAAACATACTGATCAAGAAAGTTCTCCTGAACACGTTTCAGAAATTCTTCCCCTTCTCTGCCCTTAACACTATTATGATCCCAGTCTATATTAGGATAGTTGTGTGGTGTATGTGCCTTTAAGAGCCCCTGTGTACTGTAATGCCGGTAATGGCCACTCGGGCTATATAAGCCTGTATAGTGTCTTGTATCTGTTAGTTCACCTCCAGACTTTGTTCAGTAAACACCTGTAAACCAACTCCTGCATTCCGTGTCTTCATTAACACACGGATACAAGAAGTTGAAGTCCCCCATTATTTCTACTCTATAGTTCATAAGAAATAGGAGCAGGAGTCGGCCATACGGCCCCTCAAGCCTGTTCAATAAGATCATGGCTGATCTTCGACCACAATTCCACTTTCCCGCCCGATCTCCATGTGCCTTGATTCCCCCAGAGTCCAAAAATCTATCTATCTCAGCCTTGAATATATTCAAAGACTCAGCATCCACAGCCCTCTGGGGCAGAGAATTCCAAAGATTCACAACCCCCTGAGTGAAGAAATTCCTCCTCATCTCGGTCTTAAATGGCTTAACCCTTATCCTGAGACTATGCCCCCTAGTTCTAGACACTCCAGCCAGGGAAAACAACCTCTCAGCATCTACCCTGTCAATTCCCTTCGCAATCTTGTATGTTTCAATGAGATCACCTCTTATTCTTCTAAACTCCAGAGCGTATAGGCCCATTCTACACAATCTCTCATCATAGGACAGCCCTTTCATCCCAACAATCAATCCAGTGAACCTTTGTTGCACCGCCTCCAAGGCAAATATATCCTTCCTCAGATAAGAAGACCAAAACTGTGCACAGTACTCAGAATTGTCTCACCAAGGCCCTGTACAATTGTAGCAAGACTTCCTTACTCTTGTACTCCAACCCCCTTGCAATAAAGGCCAACATGCCATTTGCCTTTCTTATTGCTTGCTGTACCTGCATGCTAGCTTTCTGTGTTTCTTGCACAGACACCCAAATCTCTCTGAACGCCAACATTTAAAAATTTCTCACCATCTAAAAATTATTCTGTTTTTCTATTCTTCCTACCAAAGTGAATAACCTCCCATTTCCCTACATTATACTCCATCTGCCACCTTACTGCCCACTCACTTAGTTCATCTATATCCCTTTGCAGACTCTCTGTTCTCCTCACAGCTTACTGTCCCGCCTAGCTTTGTATCGTCAGCAAACTTGGATACATTACTGTAAAGTCTGTGAGTTGTTTAGTTAATTAATACACAGACTACCAGAGTAACTTAAAACAGGACTTTACTATTCGAAGGTCAGGGCGAATCTGCCAAATAAATCCTGACACAGCACTTATATACCGGTGTGGTCACCGTCGGTATTACAGTATACAGAAGCCAACAAAGTAGTGCCACACCTAAAATAGTTCTCTTAAAGGTGAACGGTTACATACAATGGTTTTCTTAAAGGTAGACGGATACATACACTACAATCCTCCCTTTTTAGCTTACAACATACTTAGTCCCCATTAAACATAACATATATTCAACTTCATGTAAAACAATTCACAGGTATAATCTATGCGGGAAACAGTTTACAGATTCAGTCTCTGCGGGAACAGTTCACAGATTCAGTCTCTGGTCTTGACTCGGTCCGAACAACATCTCTGTGGTGTAGCTGGTTCACATTGCTAGCGTGACTCATCCAATAGTCTTTCCCTTGACTTAACAGCTTGAACTTCCGTCCTGCTGAACCAGCAGTGCTGACTTTTACAAACAGCTGGACTGCCTTGGTAATTTTTCCTACTTGCCAACTGATTTGGCTCCCTTCGTACGGCCCACGTACATGATCTGGTAGAAGTGATAATGATTTAGATGGTTATCACCTTCTGCTTCGTCTTTTTCTTTTCTGCTTCTTGGAGACTCTCGGGGCTCCCTTATCAGCTGCCAGCTGTAGCGCCACCATCTCCCTATGTTCCTTAGACTTTAAGTGCTTCATCCTGATTTCTGCACTTTGGGAGTTTTCATCACAAGCTGGGCAGACCAAGTCCTCGTAATATTCTGTGTCACTCAACAGGTCATGGTAATATTCGGTGTCGTCCTGAACTAGTCTAGCGAGAGGGCCTGCTACTTCTTCCTTACCCAACTGGACGTTAGCCGACTGTTGTTCCCTCCCTAGACATCTTTCCTGAAGAGACTTCTTCATGCGTTCATATTCATCCCGCTCTTCCTGGGTTTCCTGCAAATCTTTCACTAATGACCTCATTTGTGATTTCAATACTTCCCCTTCCATCGGGGATTGATTGATCGGGCTATTCAATCCTTCTACTGGAGCAGCTGTTTCAACATTCTGTTGTTCACATAGACGTGATTCAGCGTACTTTTGGGATCCCAGTAAAATCTGTGTTGCAACCTCAGCTATTTCCATAACTTTTGAGAGCTCCGAACTCCTTCCCTTTGAAGATTGAAGCTCGTGTTCAGATTGTTCCCATTGCAGAGTCTTGTCCCTCAGCATATGAAGGAGTTGGCTGACCGTTAACTCCTCCACGGGAACACTGTGGATCAGCGTCTTCTCCATTTCATCCACCTTTTCCTCCAATGCTTTCACCTTCTTTTCCTCTTGTACTTTGGCTTTCAGCGCTCTGAGAAGTTGCGCCTTGATGCTCTCTAGCTCATGTTCAGGGGCCATTCTTACAGTCTCTGTGTTTCTTACAGTTTCCTTTTCTTCCACTGAAAGGATTCCCAGTTGAATCTGTTCTTCAAGTTGTTGAACCTCGGTCATTGCCGCCTCATATTTGTCTTGGGTTTCCTTCAATATTTTTATGAGTTCTTGGACATCTTGTCTTTCATGTTCTGCCATGTCTTTCACCTCTAATTTCTCATCTATGGATGGAACTTCTACCGATGAGTCTGTCTTGGCCTTGAGCTCATCAAGAATTTCCTGCAGCCTTTGGACTTCTTGCTCATGTTCAACCTTTAGTTGCTCATATGCTTCTACTGAAACTAGCTTTTTGGAGGTTGCTGAGTTAATCCCCTCCAGGATTGTAGCCTGGGCCTGTTCATACTGTTCCTTCAACTTCTCAAACTCTGCTTGTAAGGAGTCGTAGAGAAGAACGGGAATAAAATCCTGGCTTCCTGAAGATTCCTCTTCATTTGCTCCTTCCTGCAAATATTCTAACTCCTGAACAGCATAAGGGAGATGTGATCGGTAATTGGTCACAATGGCTCTATGGTCGCTCTCTGCTTGAGCTAGCTGCTTCTGTTGTCTTTCCAGATTCTCCCATTCGGTGTCATAGAACTTTTTCATTGTTTTCATCTCTTGTTCGAGACGGTAACTCACTTGTTCTACTTGCTGTCATAATTTGAAATAAAGTTGAGTCCGAGCTCGGTGTTCGTCAGTCATGGATATGTCCGTAAACTGAACAGACTCAGAATTCTCTGTCAAACTATGTTGTCGTTGTTCGGTGGAGTTCTGTTCTGAAACTTTGTTCTTCTCTGGAGCATAAGCCTTTATGCATGCCTTCGTTCTTCCAACCTTAGTCGGCAAGTCCATTTTAGCCTTGTCTTTCATATTTGGGTTGGTCTTATCGGCATCCGTTTCAGAATCTGAGCTGATTGTCTGCACCGAGTCCTCACTCGTTATGGCTTTTAGATAGTGCCATTCCATGTCTATTTTCTTGATCCACTCCCATCCCAGAAGTGGTGGTCCTCCCTCAGGTAGTACGTATAAGTTCATTCTTGGGTGTTCTTTACCCCCATCTCTCACCTTGACTCTTATCTTCCCCATGGGGTATACGTTATGCCCCGTGTATGTCTGCAATACGAACTTGGTATCTCTTAAGGGTATATGTGAGAATAGCCGGTGGTAATCCCTTCGATTTATGACTGATAGAGCTGATCCAGTGTCCAACTCCATTTTCACTTGGACTCCAGCTATTTTTAGCATGACCCAGATAGTTTGTAGGTCAGCTTCCTTACTCACATTGTGAATTCTCAGACTGCCCAGCTCCTGGCCGTTTGGGTCTGAGTCCGAATTCTGTTCGTCTGAACTCTTCTCAGCCACCTTGTGTACCTTGTTGTACTTTCCCTGTGATGGCTTCCTTTGGTTGTTGGTCTTCTTCCCTGACCGGCATACCTTAGCTATGTGACCCAGTTTGCCACATTTCCTACATTCCTGGTTCTTAAACCAGCATTGGTTTTGGTCGTGTGTTGTCTTCCCACAACGATAGCATTTTGTTGTACTCGAGGTAATTTGATCCACACTGAGTGCCGCTGCATTTCCGCAGTTCCCTTCGCTGCGGCTTCGTGCGATGCTGCAATAAGGACAGCCCTGTCAAGTGTAAGGTCGTTCTCTTCGAGTAGTCGCTTTTGCGTTCCTTCCTTTGACAACCCGCACACGAACTTGTCTCGCAATGCCTCTGTCAGATTCCCTCCAAACTGGCAGTGTTTCGCTAGTCTATGCAGTTCGACCAAGTATTCTGCGTTGCTTTCGTCTTTCCTTTGCGTTCTCGCATAGAATTTGAATCGTTCCGCCAACATCAACGGTGTGGGGTTCAAGTGATCCTTCAGAACAGTCACAATATCATCGAAAGTCTGATCCGCCGGTTTAGCTGGTGCTAGTAGATGCTTCAAGAGCCCGTATGTCTTCGCGCCCATCGAGTTTAGCAAGGTTATAGCTTTGTCATCTTCTATTTTATTGGCCTCACAATAGATCTCAATGCGTTCCACATACGTGGCCCAGTCTTCTACCTCGGAATTAAAATCGTTGATGTTACCACGCTTAGGCATCTTCCTCTCTTCCTGATAACACCACGAATTATTTCTTTAAATTTTCTTTTATTTATTAATTAATTTTTTCCAAGATGGCGGTTCCCGCGAAAATGGCGGTTTCCCGCGCTTATCTTCTCTCCCCGCCCACTTCAATGGCGGTTTCCCGCTTCTGTCTTCTTCCCCGCCTAATGGCGGCTTCCCGCGTTTCTTCCCTAGCGGGAGGGGTACACTTTCCCCACGGGCGACGGCCGCTGGCTTTCAGGTTCACAGCCTGTGCGTCGGCTTCAGGGCTTTCCCTTTTCTCGGCAGGGCAACCGGCACTGGGTACACCCCGTTGATGGCGAACAGTTTCAGCCGCTGGGCTGGCTCTCGCTCAGTTCCCCTTGCTCGGGCTCTGTCTCTCTCCCGCTCGCTCGGCTCTACCGGCGCTGGGTACACCCCGTTGACGGAGAACAGTTTCAGCCGCTGGACTGGCTCTCGCTCAGTTCCCCCTTGGTTGGCTCTGCCTCTCCCACTCACTCGGCTCCCAATCGCGCCTCCCAGCCCTCTCGCAGTCCGGTGCTTCCCTCCCCGGCTGCGGCTGAGTTTATCTCTTCCCGCGCCTACGCTCCCGGTCGCAGCGCTTCGTGGCTTCAGTCGCTGCCCGGCCTTTTTCGCCGGTCGCGGTCTAGCTGTCTCACAACGCCGTTGCGTCCCCCAGCCTGTCTGTACCGCGGCTTCCTTGCTCCACGCTGCCCCAGTCTCAGCGCCTCTGGACCCGACTTCTGTCCGGCTCCTTTCCCCCTCGACCGTGGTCGAGTGCACCGCCCTTATCCTCCGGTTATTCTTTTTACTTTCCCTTACTCACAGTCACCGTGGCCGCCTTGCTTCTCGTGCTGATCGGCTCACTCCTCACCGTGGCAGAAGGGACAGTCAGTGCCTGTTGCTGATGGAAGTCTTTGTCTCTAACTTCTTCTTCCTTTCTAGTTCTGCAACCTCGAGTTTTCTCCCAGCAGAACGACGAGGGCGGTTGCCTCTTCTCGACGCTCGTTAACTGCTTCGGAAGTATTGTTGCCGCAGGGTACGATCGGACTCGTCGCCACTGTAAAGTCTGTGAGTTGTTTAGTTAATTAATACACAGACTACCAGAGTAACTTAAAACAGGACTTTACTATTCGAAGGTCAGGGCGAATCTGCCAAATAAATCCTGACACAGCACTTATATACCGGTGTGGTCACCGTCGGTATTACAGTATACAGAAGCCAACAAAGTAGTGCCACACCTAAAATTATTCTCTTAAAGGTGAACGGTTACATACAATGGTTTTCTTAAAGGTAGACGGATACATACACTAGAATTACAGTCAGTCCCTTCATCTAGATCATTAATATAGATTGTAAATAGCTGATGCCCCAGCATTGATCCTTGCGGCACCCCACTAGTTATAGCCTGCCAACCTGAAAAAAGATGTTTATCCCTACTCTTTTTCTGTCTGTTAACCAATCCTCTATCCATGCTACTTTATTATGCCCAATCCCATGAACTCTTATCTTGTATAATAACCTTTTATGTGGCACCTTATAGAATGCCTTTTGGAAATTCAAATATACTATATCCACTGGTTCCCCTTTATCTACCCTGCTAGTTACATCCGCACAAAACTCTAATAAATTTGTCAAACACGATTTCCCTTTCATAAAACCATGCTGACTCTGCCTAATCATATGATTTTCTAAGTGTGCTGATACCACGTACTTAACAATAGATTCCAGCATTTTCCCGATGACTGATGTCAGGCTAACTGGCCTGTAGTTCTCTCTCCCTCCTTTCTTGAATAGCGGTGTTACATTTGCTACCTTCCAATCTGCTGGGACCATTCTACAATCTAGGGAATTTTGGAAGATCAAAACCAATGCATCCACGATCTCTGCAGCCATCTCTTTTAGAACTCGGATGTAGGCCGTCTGGCCCAGGGGTTTGTCGGCTTTTAGTCCCATTAGGTTTCTCTAGTACTTTTTCTCTACTTATATTCATTATGTTAAGTTCTTCACCCTCATTAGACCCTTAGTCCCCCACCATTTTTGGTATGCTTTTTGTGTCTTCTACTGTGAAGACACATGCAAAATATTTGTTTAACGTTTCTGCCATTTGGCCATCTGGGAAGGCGCCGAACACCTCGAGTCTCTTCGCTGGGAGCAAGCAGAAGCCAAGCGCAAGCAGCGCATGTCAACCCAAGCACCCCACCCACCCACCCCTTTAACCACCGTCTGCCCCACCTGTGACAGAGACTGTAGGTCCCGCATTGGACTCATCAGTCACCTGAGAACTAATTTTTAATGTGGAAGCAAGTCATCCTCGTTTCCGAGGGACTGTCTAAGAAGAAGATTCCCCATAATAATTTCTCCTGTCTCAGCCTCAAAGGGACCAACTTTTACTTTTGCTACTCTCTTCCTTTTGGCATACTTATAGAAGCTCTTACAATCCATTTTTATATTTCTTGCTAGTTTTCTCTCATTCTATTTTTTCCCTTTTGATCAATTTTTTGGTCATCCTTTGCTGGTTTCTGAAACTCTCCCAATCCTCAGGCTTACTACTATTCTTCGCAACATTATAAGCTTCTTCTTTCAATTTAATGCTATCCTTAACTTCTTTAGTTAGCCACGGATGGATCACTTTTCCCGTGGAGTTTTTGTTTCTCAATGGAATGTATTTTTGTTGAGAATTATGATATATTTCTTTAAATGCTAGCCACTGCTTATCTACTGCCATACCTATTTTTCCAATCTACCTTAGCCAACTTACCTCTCATACCTATGTAATTGGCTTTATTTAAGTTTAAGACTCTGGTTTCGGACGTAGGCAAGTCACTCTCAAACTTAGAATTTCACATTATCATATTATGTTCACTCTGCCCCAAAGGATCCTTTACTATGAGATTGCTAATGAACCCTGTCTCATTACACAATACAAGATCTAAAATAGCCTGTTCCCTGATTGGTTCCATGACGTATTGTTCTAGGAAACTGTCCCGAATGCATTCCATGAACTCATCCTCCAGACTACCTTTGCCAATTTGATTTGTCCAGTCTGTATGAGGATTAAAGTCACCCACAATTATTGTACAGGTAGACTATCCTTTATCCGAAAACCTCGGGACCAGCCGAGTTTCGGATAAAGGAGAATTTCGGATTTCGGAAGGTGGGTCGGCGGGGGTCCGCGGGGGTCCGCGGGGGGGGGGGTCGGCGGGGGGTCGTGCGCACAACTTACGCTGACGCTCAGCGTAAGTCAGTCGGGGCGGGGGGGATCGGCGGTTGTCGGGGCCGGCGGGATCGGCGGTTGTCGGGGCTGGCGGGGTCGGCGGTTGTCGGGGCTGGCGGGGTCCCCGGGGGGGTCGGCGGTTGTCGGGGCTGGCGGGGTCGGCGGTTGTCGGGGCGGGGGGGTCGGCGGTTGTCGGGGCTGGCGGGGTCGGCGGTTGTCGGGGCCGGCGGGGGGGTCGGGGCTGTCTGGGCTGGCGGGGTCGGTGGTTGTCGGGGCCAGCGGGGGGTCGTGCGCACAACTTACCCTTTATCCGAACTTCCGAAACCGGAACCCTCTAAAAACCGAAGGTTTTTTCGTTCAGCGTAAGTCGTACGCACGACTTACACTGAACGAAAAAACCTTCGGTTTTTAGAGGGTTTCGGTTTTCGGAAGTCCGGATAAAGGGTAGTCTACCTGTATTACCTTTGTTACAAGCTCCTACTATTTCTTGATTAATATTCTGTCCAACGGTATAGCTACTGTTAGGGGGCCTATATACTACTCCCACCAATGTTTTCTGTCCCTTGTTATTCCTTATCTCCTCCCATACTGATTCTACTTCCTGATCTTCTGAACCGAGATCCTTTCTCTCTACTGTCCTTATGTCATCCTTTATTATCAAGGCTACCCCCTCCCCCTTTTCCATTCTGCCTGTCTCTTCGAAACGCCAAGCACCCTGGAACATTTAGTTCCCAAACTTAGTCAGCTTGCAACCGCGTCTCTGTACTGGCTGTTAGATCAAACCCATTTATCTCTGTGCCACTAATTCATCTATCTTGTTACGAATGCTTCATGCATTCAGATAAAAAGCCTTTACTTTAAATTTGTTACCATTATTCCCTGCTTTGACCTTGTTCTCTGCTGCACTGCTACCATTAAACTTTCTGTCCCTTCCTGCTACACTGCTCTCTTGCTTGACATTTCTCTTTAGATTTCTAAATTTCCCCTCACCTGACCCCTCCCCCCCCCCTTTTTTTTAGTTTAAACCCCTATCTATAGTTCTTGCACCTCTCTGTAATTTCTCTGCAAATTTGCTCCTCCATATCTTTCTCACTATTTGGTGGTCTTTAGAATACACCTAGTAGTGTAATGGCACCTCTTATTTTTTAACTCTAGCCATATAGATTCTGTCCTTGACCCCTCCAGGACATCCTTCCTCTCCAGCACCGAAACATTTTCCTTAACCAATACTGCCACACCACCTCCTATCTTTCCTGAACACCTAATTGTAGTGTATGTACCTTTAAGGGGAGAACTACTTTTTACAGCTCCTGTATACTGTAGTACCGGCAGTGACCACACCTGTATATAAACCCTGAGTAGGGATCTGTACTGTTAGTTTTAGAGTAACCCTCATCCAGTAAACACCTGTTGATTGTTCCTCTGCAGTCTCTGTCTATTTATTGAAGGACACCATACATCAAAATTCATGGATTTAACACTTATAACCAGGAATATTTAATACCCAATCCTGCCCTTTTTTGAGCCCGATCTCAGTTATTGCCACAACATCATATTCCCATGTGGTTATTTGTGCCTTCAGCTCACTTACCTTGTTTACTACGCTTTGTGCGTTCACATACATACACTGTAAACTCATCTTAGACCATCCTGTATTCTCTCCTAATTTGGCCCCGCCTAATACCTTACTATTTCTTACTTTAGTGCACTCCCAATCCTTTGAGCACTTTATTTCCCCTTTCTAATGTTACATCCTGGTGCCCGTCCCCTTGCCAAATTAGTTTAAACCCTCCCCAACAGCACCAGCAAACCTCCCTGCGAGGATATTGGTTCCAGCCCTGTTGAGGTGCAACCCGTCCTGCCTGTACAGGTCCCACCTCCCCCAGAAGCAGTTCCAATGCCCCAGGAATCTGAAGCTCTCCCTCTTGCACCATCTCTCCAGCCACGCATTCATCTGCTCTATCCTTCTATTTCTATATACTCACTCGAGTGTGGCACCGGGAGTAATCCGGAGATTACTACTTTTGAGGTCCTGCTTTTTAATCTCTTTCCTAGCTCCCTAAAGTCTGCCTACAGGACCTCATCCCTCTTTTTACCTATGTCGTTGGTACCAATATGGACCACGGCCTCCAGCTGTTCACCCTCCCCCCTTAGAATGTTCTGCAGCTGCTCAGAGACATCCTTAACCCTGACACCAGGGAGGCAACATACCATCCTGGAATCACGTCTGTGGCCACAGAAATGCTTGTCTGCTCCCCAAACTAACGAATCCCCTACCACTAGTGTGCTCTCACTCTTATTCCTCCCCCCTTGTACAGCTGAGCCACCTGTGGTGCCATGGACTTGGCTCTGGCTGTACTCCCCAGAGGAATCATTGCCCTCACCAGTACACAGAACTGAATATTGGTTGGAGAGCGAGATGCACTCAGGACTCCTGCACTATCTGCCTGGTCCTCCTCTTCTGTCCAGCGGTCACCCATTCCCTCTCTGCCTGCACACTCCTTAGCTGTGGGGTGACCACCTCCTGAAACATGCTATCCACGAAGCTCTCCGCCTCATGGATGCACCGCAGTGATGCCAGCTGCTGCTCAAGCTCCGAAACCCGGAGCTTGAGCTCCTCCAGCTGATGACACCTCCTGCACATGTGTTTGTCCAGGACATGGGAAGCATCCTGGATTTCCCACATGTGTAGGGGGTGGTGTGTGCCCAGTCAGCTCTGCCCCTGACTGTCTCTGAGCAGTTCGAATCGCTCCCACACCCCTGGGTTCTAGACACCGGACTTAGGTACAGGCAGCGATACAGAAAATAGAGTAGACAACTGGTTTGGTACAAGAAAACCATAATTTTAAAAAGGCACAACAATATAATCACAACACTGAAGATTACTAGAATAATTACAGGCATATAAAAATACACTTATTTGAGAATGGGGAACACACAGTACAACGAGGGAAACAAACACATTAAAAAACCCCTACCCTTGTCCCACCCCCAATACCTAACTAGATTAAGCTACGAGGGGCCAGGGATTCATGCTCACCAATGGGGTTCCTTTTACGGTTCGAAACCTGTCGATTAAGCCGGTTGTGGTTTTGGGTTTCACTCTTGTTGTCCTTGGGGCCTGCCGTTGTCACGTGGTCCCAGGGCACGGTGGTGGAGTCGTCTGTGTAAAGTACCTTCCTTTTCCTCCATTAGAGAACAGGGAGTAAAGTCTTTGTTGAGTACTTTACCTTGCAGAAATGGTTGTTCTTCTGGTGGTGGTTTGGTCGCCGACGGTTTTGTTGCGTTTGGGGTTCAGTTGGCGGTTTATATTGTTAGCTTGATTTTCCTACCCATGCTTCAAACGCCAGCTTATAACTGGACCGGGGTGCGTGCCTGCTCGTCCCCAACGCTTCTTTTCGCTGCCCTTCTCTGCTTATCGTTTTTTGCCGTTTGTCTCGTCTCGCCTGCCCGTTTGTGGCCCCGTGTGTCCTGTGCATGTTTGATTCGGGTTCCGTTCTCCTCCCGCGTTTGGCCCCCGGTGTTGTAATGGGCGCCCTCGGTGTCGAGCAGCACGGGGAGGGAGAATAGAGCCAGCCAAGAGGCAAGAGACCTTGGCTACCGGTGGGCCTACAATTATACCTGGTTCTTCACCCCTTATCTGCGCGCCAAATCATGCCAGTTCTTTGTCTAATTACAGTCATTCACTTTAGCGGGTTTTGGGGCGGTTGTCTCCTTGTTTAATGACTTCAATATCCTGGCTGATTGTTAGTTATGAAATTTAATCATCTTTTCCTGGCTTGGTAGCTATCTTGAGCTGTTACCGATTATTTATGCAAAAAGTTAATGGCCTCAAGATTAGGTCCATCCTGAGTTGATCTGTTTCAAGATGAAGAATGCATATTCTGTGTTTACCTAGCTGTCTGGCTTTAGAAAAGGACAAAGTCTTTCACAGATCCATGCATGTTAGGTTTCATTTCAGGATTTGAATGGGCCTGCCTTCTGCAGGGCCTTGTTTTTAAAATCCTGTAGACCTTTGTCACGAGGTTTCAGAAGCCATTTTGGGTACCCTTAATAATAACTGGTCCATACAGGGTCCCTTTATCCATAACTTTTGGGGAATGTGGGAATTTTGAGAACCCTACACTCCCCCCTGTTGATACTAAACTCGCTTTAAGTATCATCCTGACAAGGTGAGCAAAATTCCCGACCCTCCATAGTCAATCTTCCCCTGTAATTACCTATCTATGATCCCACGACACATGCATTGACCATTCTGTGAAAATGTAGTATACATAAGCATACATAGACAGAATACAGTCGTTTACACACATCCAAGCATGGAGGGGTCCAACACCCCTGCACCACTTGGTACTCATACATCTTTATTAAAAGTAACAAAACAAAATCTTTATTAAAAATAACAAACACAAAGAAACAACAATCTTTATTCAGAAATATAAAAAAATTCAAACAGGTGTATCTCCCTCCACCTTAACATAATGTTCCTTCCAGGTCCTTTGGTTTCGGAATTCTAGTATTTGGCCTTTACCCTTGCACTGAGTGTACACTAGGTACAATACTATTCCCAGCTGGCAAACCACGAGGATGTGGGAGGCCAGTCTAATTCATGAAGGGACCTCTATATTTTCAAAAATGTCCCACCAGGGTGGAACTACAATGTCCAGTATCCTGGCCCCTATCTCTACCGTCTTCTGCTCCAGAGTGTAGAAATGTTTCTGTGAGACGATTACTGCTTTGAGTATTTTGGTAAGGTGTTTTGGGAGAGGGGCGATTTCATAGCCGAAATGTGCTACATACTTTTGCAGGTTGGTGAAATTCTCTTTTACAGTGAGGTGAACAGTGGAGGGTTCAGGAATGGGGACAATTTGTTCCTGGGCCACTTGAACTTCTGCCTCGGGTTTAAAGCAGAAACTGCTGTCACTTACTGGACACCAGCTATGCTGTCCATGCTGGTAGTGGGGCGCGCCTGCGGTGGCACAATATGTCCCACCTCCTATATATGCTACCTGTGGGGGAACATGGTCTTGTGCCATTACCTCCATGGTACTGTTTATAGGTTTTGCGCCAGCAGCTTTAAACCCGCACTGTGGTTTTGAATAGGCATTCAAGTGCTGGGGACACTCTATTATGTGTGCTCCCCGGCTCCAGCACCCCGAGAGGTCAGTACCTGTCATAGCGTGCTCCCACTTTATGACCTAAGGTGGGACCGCTGTGAAATGGATTTGTGCACCCCCTTGAATAACTCCAATGTTCTCTACCCTGTATACCGGCGGGGGTCAGGCTGTCCCACCCATGACCGGCATCCTTACTACTATACCCATGATAGTATGGTTTGAACGTTCACAATCTACTGGGACTGGGTAGGCCTCAGGAGCTAGCCGGAGTTGACACGGGCTCAATGCATTCTCAAATGGATGGAGGGCTGCGAGGTGCTTGTTGCTGATCCAGGAGGGGACTAAACCCTGCATCCTCTGAGGGAGCAGCGTCAGCAGAAATGAGCGCACCCAGCACCAGCGTAGAGACGCACACCTCGGTGGAGCTAAGAAACAACAAATAAAAACAGTAGAGAGAAAGGATCTTGGCTCGGAAATACAAAATGTAGAATCAGCTTGGGTGGAGCTAAGAAATAACAAGGGACAGAAAACACTAGTGGGTGTTGTCTCTCGGCCCCCTAACAGTGGCTGTCGTGCGAGATAGAGTAGTATTGTCACCTGGTGTATCACAATGCACAAGTGAGCAAGAGCAGATGGTGTAGACAGGGACAGCAGTGGAGAGTCCTCGTCAGAGGCCGCAGAGTGCTCCTAGCTCTGCTCAGCTACATGTAGACGCTGAGCTTCGGGGGCCATCCAGAAAGAGAGCTGGAGTTTCAGGAACATGTGCAGAAAATGGAGGCGTCCGTCTCAAACATGAGTAATGCCTTGGTGCACGCAATGGCGAATGTAGGTTCTGCCATGGAAAGGATGGCAACCTCCATGAAGGGCATAAATTGCCAAACTCAAATAAACATGGTGACTCTTCTAAATAGATGGTCAGCTATGGAGGATAGATGGGCATGTATAATGGAGAGGAACCAGAGGTCCATGGACGTCCCTGTTATGAGGACTGTCAGTACAGAGACGGGTCCACATGGCCCCACTGATGTGCAGCAAAGTACTCTCCAGCTACTTGCCAGCAGAGAAGTGCGGGTGGCCCATGATTTCCCTTTCATAAACCTGTGTTGACTCTATCCAAACCTATTATTTTCTAAGTGCCCTGTTACCACGTACTTAATAAAAGATTCTAGCATTTTCCCTACTACTGATGTCAGGCTAACTGGTCTGTAGTTCCCTGTTTTCTCTCTAACTCCTTTCTTAAATAGTGGGGTTACATTTGCTACCTTCCAATCCCCGGAAAAAGATCTAAAATCTATGGAACTTTGGAAGATGACAACCTCTGCATCCACTATCTCTATAGCCACCTCTTTCAAACCCCTAGGATGTAGCCCATCAGGTCCAGGGGATTTATTGGCTTTCAGTCACATTAATTTCTCTAGTACTATT
Organism: Somniosus microcephalus; assembly: GCF_052327205.1. Lineage (NCBI taxonomy): Eukaryota > Metazoa > Chordata > Chondrichthyes > Squaliformes > Somniosidae > Somniosus > Somniosus microcephalus. The sequence goes on from NC_140992.1 coordinate 82,579,449, forward strand.
TTTTTTACTAATACTAATTTCTTTCAGTTCCTCATTTTCACTAGACCATTGGTTCTCCAGTATTTCCAGGAGGTTTTTTGCATCTTCTTCCGTGAAGACAGATGCAAAGTATTTGTTTAATTTCTCTGCCATTTCCTTATTCCCCATTATAATTTCTCCTGTCTCAGCCTGTAAGGGACCCACATTTACTTTTGCTAACCTTTTCCTTTTTAAATACCTATAGAAGCTTTTACAGTCTGTTTTTATGTCTCTTGTTAGTTTACTCTCATATTCTGTTTTCCCTTTCTTTATCAATTTCTTGGTCCTCCTTTGCTGAATTCTAAAACCCTCCCAATCCTTAGGCTTACTACTCTTGGTGAAAATTATAAGCCTCTTCCTTAATCTAATACTATCTTTAATTTATCTTGGTAACACGGTTGGACCATTTTTCCTGTGGTGTTTTTATTCCTTAGGGGAATGTATATTCGTTGTGAATGATGAATTATTTCTTTAAATGTTTGCCATTGCTTTTCTACTGTCATATCTTTTAATCTAGTTTCCGAACCTACCTTAGCCAACTCGCCTCTCATACCTATGTAGTTTGCTTTGTTTAGGTTTAGGACCCTAGTTTCGGACTTAACTAAATCACGCTCAAAAATTCTATCATATTATGATCACTGCTCCCCAGTGGCTCCTTTACTACAAGGTTATTAATTAATCCTGTCTCATTGCACAGTACTAGATCTAAAATCGCCAATTCCCTCATAGGTTCCTTGACATACTGATCTAGGAAAAACTATCTTGAATACATTCCATGAACTCTTCCTCTGCACTATTTCTGCAAATTTGGTTTGCCCAGTCGATATGAAAGTTAAAGTCCGCCCATGATTACTATATTACCCTTGCTACATGCATCTCTTAATTTCCTGACTTATACTGTGCCTGACACTACAACCACTGTTAGGGGGCCGATAGTCAACACCCACTAGTGTTTTCTGCCCGTTGTTGTTTCTTAGCTCCACCCAAGCTGATTCTACATTTTGTATTTCCGAGCCAAGATCCTCTCTCTCTACTGTCTTTATTTCCTCCTTTATTATCAGGGCTACCCCTCCTCATTTTCCATTCTGTCTGTCTCTTCTAAAAGGCAAATATCCTGGAATATTTAGTTCCCAACCTTGGTCACTCTGCAACCACGTCTCTCTAATGGCTGTTAAATCAAATCTATTAATTTCTATCTGCGCTATTAATTCATCTAATTTTTTGCGAATGCTTCATGCATTCAGAAATAGCACCTTTAGCTTTAACTTTTTCCTATTTTTCCCTGATGTCACTTTAGTTACTATTACCTTTATTAATCTTTCTGTCCTTTCCTGACCCACTCTGCTTATCTTTACCCAGATCACTACTCTGCTCTACAGCCTTGACATTTCTCTTACTGCTTTTGAATTTACCCTTTCCTGAATCCTCCACCCACCCTTCATTAGTTTAAAGCCCTGTCTACTGCCCTAGTTATTTGATTCGCCATGACGCTGGTCCCAGCCCGGTTTAAGTGGAACCCGTCCCCACGGAACAGCTCCCTTTTTCCCCAGTACTGGTGCCAGTGCCCCATGAATTGATTGTTGATTTCCGTGAGATCAGTGGGATGGGGGTGGAGGGGGAGGGGAGAATGTGAAAATCTTTGTTATAACTCCAAGAAACTAATATCCGGTCAGGTAGGTGCTTAGCTTTTGTGCCTCACTTTAATTTAAGCTTCATGAAAATTGAATCCAAATAGACTTCCCTTTATTTTAACGAGGACCTTTAATGTACTCATTATAAAGCCATCGTCCACTGTTGTGAAATCTTCAAATGTGTGATTTGAAAGACAGTATTATTAGCAGCATTAGTTTGGCCCACAGGAATAGTGAACTGCAAGCTTTAGTTGTAGTTCAGCCTGATTTGATTTGGCATGGATATGGAGTCGTTCTTGGACTCAGCCAACATTTCTTACCACGGTGGTCTCATAGTTTTATTTGGGGCTGGAGATTGTTCCCATTTTATCTACCTCCACATCAATCAGATGAGGATCATCGGTTTTACTGTGTTAATGTGCACTGAGTGCTTTGTTTTAATGTTCACTGAACTCAGAATTTTAGGATGCTATTTTAGGTAATTGGATGATGAAGCAGAGTACAACAAAATGGGTAATGGAGCAGATTCTCCATTGCACCATTTGGCTGGTAAATGTCGCAGAAGTCCATGTTAAAGACCATTCTGCTTGTTCCACACCTACTTGAGCTTCTCTTCAGTTTTCATTGATGACAGTGTCTAATGCAGCAATGTAGAGTACTTCACATGTTTACCAGACAGCACTGCTTAAATTGGCGACAACTCAGGAAAATGTATTTTGCAGATTTTTCAACAGCAGGGATTGGGATGTCCCAGGTAGAACCACCCTGCTTCCAAATTGTTACTTTCGAATAGTTCCTAGGGTGTGAGAGAGATGCCTGAATAACAAAGAAAGTAGGATTACCTACCTTATAGGATCTTTGTCATTCTTCAAATGATAACATTCCTCACACACCACAATCCTCACTGACCATTCCCACTAGCCCTTTATGTAGGGCAGGAGTCAGAGTAACATCATTGGGGAACATGCCTGATGACATCAGAACAGAAAAGCCATGATTCACCTGAACCAATTAAGATTATACAAGTTCCTATGATGTATAATGGATGCTATCAGTGAAAGAATAAGTCTGTACAAGTTAGGGAAACTTGCTTTACCCTTCAGTGGATCCAGTAAAACTTCGATAGAACACTGTGCACAAAGACACAGGGGGGAAAATTGAGTCACGCCCCCTTTGGGGCGCTAACTTCGGCAGCGCCCCGAAAAAATTAGCGCCCCCGCGGCCAAAATTGCGTGGTAGTGCCCCGCCTCCCTCTTGGGGCGCTGCAAGGGAATATCGTGGCGCTACGTGCCGCGGTACTGCAGGCCTTCCTCCCCTTCTTAAAGGGGAGGGGCCTTGCGCAGCGTGACCCAGGGCCCAGCTAGTCCACCGAGATCGGAGTGCCGGCAAAAGAGCCCGGCACTCGAGAAGTGCCGGGCTCATGGAGCGCAGCTCGCACTCTGCGGGTGGAGGGGGGGTGGGCGGTGCTCAGGAGGCTGGGGACGGCAGCGGAGGCAGGTGCTGGCAGGCGGCCAGCAACAAAAATGGCCACCCGGCGCCTCGCCTTTAAATAGCGCCGTCCCAGCCGCAGGTAGGCCCCCCTAACCCTGTCGGACATAGCGTCCGGCGGTAAGTCAGGAGGCGCTACTACAGAATGCGGCCAGGGCACGAGCAGGGCGCTGTGCACAGTGATGACGTCATTGCCGGCGGCGCAGGGCACTAACAGTTACCGCCGCTGCTAACCTCCCGCTGAATTTTGTGGGAGGCGTTGGCACCATCACACCCGGGCGCTAGTTGCTTTTAGGGCACTAACGGGAGGCGCAAACCAACCGAATTTTCCCCTGATAGAATTTACAGCACAGAAACAAGCCATTCGGCCCAACTGGTCTGTGCTGGTGTCTATACCCCACAGGAACTGCTACCTCCAACTCTACTTCATCTAACCCTGCATATCCTTCTATTTCTTTCGCCCTCATTTACTTATCTAGCTTTTCTTTAAAGGTATTTATGCTATTCGCCTCAACTAACCACTCTCTGGGTAAAGAAGTATCTCCTGAATTCTTTATTGGATTTATTAGTGACTATCTTTTGTTTATGGCCCCTAATTTTGGACTCGCCCACAAGTGGAAACATCTTCTCTATGTTTACATTATCAAACCTTTTCATAATTTTAAAGACCTCTATTAGGTCACCCCTTAGCCTTCTCTTTTCTCAATCAAAGAGCCCCAGCCTATTCAGTCTTGCCTGATAGTTATAATGTCTCAGTTCTGGCATCATCCTTTAAAATCTTTTTTGCACCGTCTCCCATGCCTCTGTATCCTTTTGTAATATGGAAATGCACACAGTACTATAAGTGTGCTCTAACCAAGATTCTATACAAGTTTAACATAGCCTCCTTGCTTTTCAATTCTATTCCACTAGAAATGAACCCCAGTGCTTTGTTTGCATTTTTTTTATGGTCTTGTTAACTTGCGTTGCTGCTTTTAATGATTTGTGAACCCCGAGATCCCTTTGCTCCTCTACTCCACTTAGACTCTTACTTCTTCATGACTTGATGTCAGATAAAGACTCAGGACAGCACAGCAGTTGTCTTGGAGTTGGGGTGGTGGCAGAGAGTTGGTGCTGGGTATACCCTCTCACATTTGTGAACCCCGAATATTGATTCCTTGGTGTTTTCTGTGATTATTTTGTAACTAAAATATCTCAGATGGTAAAATTGATCATGCATGCATGTGCGCACACACAATTAATAATTAATAATTAAGACTGGTTGTAAGAATATTCATGTCTGAGGCACAGACACTCAGCGTTAGAATAAGCTATGAACTACTCGAGGTTTGCTCAACCCAATTCAAATATTTAAAAGCCATTAAAGTAACATTTGCAGATTATTGGTTGGTATCTGTGATGATGTTTAGTTTGATCTCAGCAATCAAGGATTCTGGATAGTTCATTAGTATTAAGTACTAAGAGCGGAAGAGAAATTGAGCAGTTCTTTCAGAGAAATAAAATCACATTAATATTTTGATGAATACTGTCCATTTACTTCAACAGCAAATAGCACCATCTGTGTATAGGGTCACACCGACACAATTGATGCAACAGAAAAATATGAATTTACATTACTTCCTTGTTCCTACGCAGTCCCTCGAATGTCTAAATGGAAGATTGCCAGTAGCTACATGGTAAAATGTGACTCCAATACTCCACAGATCAACAATTGCACCATACATTTACTGCTGAGGCTTTCTCAACACTGCTTGTTCATACATATCTGAATGCTAATCAGATTTAGTTATTTTTCTTGTCTGATGTTCTTTGGTAGATTGGGGAACACATCTACTTATAAATGACAATAGTCTTTGCTTACCCTTGATGACTAATTCCATAAATTTGAATTCATCAATTGTGAAGTTATTTTTGTTACAGATATAAAAAATTCACATTTAATCATTTCCAATTTCTTCAACAGTCACAGAAAATTCATAGGTTGCATGCTGGGAAACACAATTCTTTGTAATTATATTCCTTTAGAGCTTCATCCCTTCCCTGAGGTTTACTAGTCCATAGGGCTACCCTGCAGTGAAAAACTCTGCAAATTGACAGCTGTTTCAAATGCCAGTTTCATCAGACAATGAGAGCCTCACTCATGCTACAAGCAACATGACAATTAATCAAAGAATGTTGAAATCTCAAAAGAATCAGCTTCAATCTTCCATCAAAGCAACTCGCAACATGTTGAATTAAATCAATTTCAAGTTAGATTAATATCAAGTGACAGATATTAGACTCTTTCCCCACTTGTAATGTTTTCCTGTTGAGTCCAATCCCTGATATAATGTAGTATTGATTTGGATCTCAAAATTTGCCACCACACCATATAGATACTGAAGTAAATGTTGGTATTTACAAAACCATATTTCTTGTGTGTTTATTTTTAGAATCCCATCATAAATTTTTGACCCTCCTGAAGAGTATGGTTCTACAAGTGTCAGTAACCCTCACTACCTCATACAATGAGTCAGTGAACGCGTCAACAGAGTACTGGACTGCAGGGGACATCAGAGCCAAACCCAATCTGTCCTCACCCAACATTCACATCCCTACTGCTATTATAGAAACATAGAAACATCGAAGCTAGGAGCAGGAGTAGGCCATTCGGCCCTTCGAGCCTGCTCCGCCATTCAATGAGATCATGGCTGATCATCCAAATTCAATACCCTGTCCCTGCCTTCTCCCCATATCCCTTGATCCCTTTAGCCTTAAGAAATATATCCAACTCTTTCTTGAATATATTTAATGAACTGGCCTCCACCGCCCTCTGTGGCAGAGAATTCCACAGGTTCACCACTCTTTGGGTGAAGAAATTCCTCCTCATTTCAGTCCGAAATGGCTTACCCCTTATCCTTAGACTATGACCCCTGGTTCTGGACTCCCCGGCCATCAGAAACACCCTTCCTGCATCTAGTCTGTCCAGGCCTGACAGAATTTTATAGGTTTCGATGAGATTCCCTCTCAATCTTCTAGACTCCAGTGAGTATAAGCCCAATCGGCACAATCTCTCCTCATACGTCAGCCTGGTGAATCTTCGCTGCACTCCTTCCATGGCAAGAACGTCCTTCCTCAGGTAAGGTGACCAAAACTGCACACAATACTCAAGGTGCGGTCTTACCAAGGCCCTGTACAACTGTAGCAAAACATCCTTGTTCCTGTACTCGAACCCTCTTGCTACGAAGGCCAACATACCATTTGCCTTCTTAACCGCCTGCTGCACCTGCATGCTTACCTTCAGCGACTGGTGCACAAGAACACCCAGGTCTCTTTGCACTTCCCCTTCTCCCAATCTATTGCCATTCAAATAATAATCTGCCTTCCTGTTTTTGCCACCAAAGTGGATAACCTCACATTTATCCACATTATAGTGCATTTGCCATGTTTCTGCCCAATCACCCAACCTGTCCAAATCGTACTGGAGTTTCACGACATCCTCCTCACAGCATACCCTCCCACCCAGCTTTGTGTCGTCTGCAAATTTGGAGATATTACATCCAATTCCCTCGTCCAGATCATTAATATATATTGTGAACAGCTGGGGTCCTAGGACCGATCCTTGCAGTACCTCACTAGTCACTGCCTGCCACTCGGAAAACGACCCGTTTATTCCAACTCTTTGCTTTCTGTCCGCCAACCAGTTCTCTATCCAAGTCAATACCTTGCCCCCAATCCCATGTGCCTTAATTTTGCACGCTAACCTCTTATGCGGGACCTTATCGAAAGCCTTTCTGAAAGTCCAAATACACCACATCCACTGGTTCTCCCTTATCTATTTTACCAGTTACATCCTCAAAAAATTCCAGTAGATTAGTCAAGCATGATTTACCTTTTGTAAATCCATGTTGACTTTGTCCGATCCTGTCACTGCTTTCCAAGTGCTCTGCTATTACATCTTTTATAATGGACTCTAGCATTTTCCCCACTACCGATGTCAGGCTTACCGGTCTATAATTCCTCGCTTTTTCTCTACCACCTTTTTTGAATAGTGGGGTAACATTAGCTACCCTCCAATCCATGGGTACTGTTCCAGAGTCTATCGAGTTCTGGAAGATGACCAGCAATGCATCTACTATTTCTAGGGCCACTTCCTTAAGTACCCTAGGATGTAGATTATCAGGCCCTGGGGATTTATCGGCCTTCAGTCCCATCAATTTTCCTAACACCATTTCCCTACAAATGCTGATTTCTTTCAGTTCCACCCTTTCATCAGACCCTATGTTCCCCGGCATCTCTGGGAGGTTATTTGTGTCCTCCTTTGTGAAGACAGAACCAAAATATGTATTTAGTTGGTCAGCCATTTCTTTGTTCCCCATTATAAATTCCCCTGATTCTGACTGCAAGGGACCTACGCTTGACTTCACCAATCTTTTTCTCTTCACATACCTATAAAAGCTTTTACAGTCAGTTTTTATGTTCCCTGCAAGCTTACACTCATATTCTATTTTCCCTTTCTTAATTAATCCCTTTGTCCTCCTTTGTTGAATCCTAAACTGCTCCCAATCCTCAGGATTATTGCTTTTTCTGGCCAATTTATATGTCCTCTCCTTGGATCTTATGCTATCCCTAATTTCCCTTGTTAGCCACGGTTGAGTCACCTTTTTTGTTTTATTTTTATGCCAAACTGGGATGAACAAATTCTGTAGCTCATCCATTCGGTCTTTGAATGTTTGCCATTGCCTATCCACCATCAACCCTTTGAGTGCCATTCCCCAATCAATCCTACCGAACTCGCTCCTCAGACTATCATAGTTTCCTTTATTTAAATTCAGGACCCTAGTCTCTGAGTCAACTACTTCATTCTCCATCTTAATGAAGAATTTGATCATATTATGATCACTCCGACCCAAGGGGCCTCGTAGAACAAGATTGCTAATTAATCCTTTCTCGTTACATAATACCCAGTCTAAGATGGCCTGATCTCTGGTTGGTTCCTCGACATATTGGTCCAGGAAACCATCCCGTAAACACTCCAGGAAGACCTCAGCTAGCTCAACAGAAGCCCCAGTTCCCAAACTGGGGAGACATCAAGCAGAAGCATTTCTTTACTGGGGGAGGTAAAAACTGATCTGGGTGGCATCTCATGGGGAGGGGGCGGGGTGGTGCAGCTAATGAGAGCAGTGGCAAGGTCTACAAACAGGCTACCTACTTGGCTTCTAGATGGCAGAAGAGCAGGACTCAAAATCTAGGGTATATCCAAAAAAGAACAGGCAAATCTGACATAATGACTTGAAATTGCAACCCACAGGTTTGGAATCCAACTGTTGACTCAAATATAAATAGCTGAATTCCTGAAATATAAAGACTGGTTCTTACTAAATACTCCTCATTCCATAAAGTACACAAACTGTTCATTGTCCTCCAACTCTCTGGTTGCTCCAAAATCGGTGAGTTTGTAAACTGATTGTCCATCCTCCCATATCATGCACATGATATTTCCAGGCTTGCTGTCTCTGGGCTATTCCATTCTCTTGTAGGTGGCTCATGCTGGCCATTGTTGGAAGAACACTGAAATTGAAGTCTAGTTCAGAAGCAGAGATTACTGTCTGCAGTCACCACCATCACACACATATTGAAATCAAAGAGGTTCACTGTACTTATTACAAGATTAAGTTTTTAATACGTAGAACCACTTAGGAAATATGTCCTTGTTACTATACAATTAATTTCAAACCTCACAAACATGAACAGTATCTGTTATGATAAAAAAAAAATTTACCCAAGCAGAAAAAAAATTATATGTAAACCCAAAGCAAAAAAAGCTATCTAGTATAACTGAAATATTCAGAAAAATTGTTTACATTTTATTCACTCATGAGATGATAACAGTATTTTACCTAACAAAGAAAGAAAAAGAAAGATTTGCATTTATATAGCGCCCTTCACGGCCACCAGACGTTCCGAAGTGCTTAACAGCCAATTAAGTACTTTTTGAAGTGTAGTCACGACTGGAAATATCACACAGTTGTGTGTTTTTTTTGTTGTTTTATGCCACCAGAGGGCTCACTTTAGGCTTTGTTGTGGCATTTTTTGTGAAGCTTGGAAGGACTCCTTCGGCAATGAGTGTATGCAACTTGGATTGATAACAGTTGAAATAGTTGATCTACAGTAGAATTTGCTTTGTACCCCGGGCTATAAAAGGGGAATATCAATCAGGATTGCCATTCCCGACTCCTGTCCTGTAACCCTGCCAAAGGATGCATGTCAGGTTAAGATTAATTTGGCCGAGTTCTGATGCTCCTACAAATAGCTGACACTCATTGTCCTAGTTTCTCCGTGATGAGTGGTTACATGAGTGGGGTATGTGTGGAACCATACAGCAGCTTGTACCAGTGTCCTTGTAAGAGGAAATAAAACTGGGGGCTACACTTTCTCGTGTTGTGATCAACATTAGTAAATAGCAAAGTGGGTAATAAACCCAGTCTTCTTCGAACAAAGCAAATGTATGTGAGTGCTGTGCAAAAATTATCTCTTAGTGAGCGATGTATCTCAGTGCTGATATATTGCATGATTTGCCTATTGATGAAGGAACATTAACTGGAAACTATTGTGTAGGTACGTAATATAATCCAAAATTTTGATCTGCCACACATAGCAACAACTGTTTACTTTGAACAGTTCTCCACCCTCCCAAGGTCTACCTACACAAACTCCAGCTTGTCCTGACCTCTGCTGCTCCTATCCTATCTTGCAGCCCTATCTTCACCAACCTCCATTGGCACCTTATCCAAGCATGCTTTCAACCACCTTCCCTAATTCCCTCTCTGTTTCTTTGTCAATGCCCCGCCCACCCCCCGCCCCCAGAAGTAAAGAAAGAAAGGGAGACAAAAAGGATAGGAAAATCCCAGTGTGAGTACTTTTTCCAAAATCAGCAATTGAGTGTGATTGCCAAATTCTGAGCATTTTTGCGGTAGAATTAAGCCCATTAAGAGTAGATTGAGATTGGCCAAACTTGTTTTGGCACAGGAAGGTTAGTTATCTAAACGTGGAGATTTCCATTCAGTCTGCCCTATCTAGTTTGAAACTTAGATCATAGAGGAGTATAGATAGTGCTCTAACAAATCCCATCACCTGGTCCTCTGTTGTGCCAGTTTCCTTGTTAGAGCCCATATGGTGAGATTGTCATTTTTAGTTGATACCATTGTAACTTCTTGCACATTAAGCCTTGCCAATGTTCATGAACACTTTCATTTGAAATGAGGTCAAACTACAGTACTTTCTATTTGTACTTTGTATATTTTATAAGCCTGCTAGCAGAATGTAATGACTATTATGTCTGACAGGTTCAGCATCTGGATAAGTGCAGCAAATGTTGACTTTATCACAGAAGCGCGGGATATATATCAGTTTAGTGTGCGTTCATTGTGAATTTGTAGTGAATTTGGTTTCTGATCATTACTTTTACATGGATACTGGAACAACATCCTGGGAAATCTTTCTGAACTATGAGCAACTGTTATAGATTAAAACAAACATATCACAATTTATTTCTAATTTATTATATTTCTGAACCTACAGGATTATAGCTAAGCAAAGGTTAAGCATAAAATGATATTTACCTTTTTTGAATTGATCTCTTTGTACGTAGCATTGCCCATTTAAAGTCAGGCAATGCTGTTTGAAAAAACAATACAAAATGGCCCAGAAATTCAGGTCGGGGGCTTCCCGCGGGTACAAGCCCCCGATCTGCACTCACCTTGCGCGCCGGCCGTTGAGCTGTGGGCTCCCGTGGAATTCCGATCCGGGGCCTGGTCCAGCTGCCGGTGCGCAGTGCTTGCGTATCCCAGGGGCACAGTTAGTTCGATGCGTCCCCTGGGATCATGTGGGCCATGGGGAGCCAATCGGAGCAGGGAATGCTTCATTCATAAGATTGACAGGAAGAGCTGTCAAGACTTATAAATATTACAGCCCCAAAATAGCACTAGATCCTCAAATAAAAAGTTTTTAAAAATCACAATTTTTAAATAAACTATAAATTACATGAAATAACTATTTTAAAGAATAATTTAAATTTTTGAAAAAAATAATTTTATTTTCTAACGGGGCTAAAAATCAACTTACCTTGCTTTAAAGTATTTAAAAATAATAAACCTGTGGAAAAAATGTTTTAATTTTAATTAATTCACCACTTACCTTGTAAAAAGCAGGCCTTACGTCTGCTTTTTATATTTCTAAATTCTGCAGGCTTACCCTCCCGGGAAAACCTGTATAAAAAAAAAAAAAAAAGAAGTTCGATGCAACCTCCCCCGCGCACGTGTATGACCTCTGAACCCCTTCGTTCAGAGGAACGGAAGTGCCGGTTTCCCGCGCATACGCAGTGCATGTAGGAAACCGGCACTTCCATTGGGCCTACAGGTGAGTACCCCGTGCGTACTCACCCGTGGAGACCCAAATTTCTGGGCCATTATCATATTGTATTCATTTCCCATAAGTCAACATTTACCTTGCATCAGGTGTAGATATTGTGAATGGGTATATATTTATAAATTTAATTACACTGCTCATTTTCAGTGAATTGCACCGGCAGTTTTTTTTAAGAATACAAATGATACATTTTCCACTTTGCACATAATACTCTCCCTATTCAAGGATTTCAATGATTTAACATTTCAGTTGCTAGGCAATATTGTTTTCTGCAAATGCAGCAATAAGTATTATTTCTGACTAACTAAATGTTGTTATTAAATTCAGAGTTCAGCATATGTTTAATTTATGTTCAGTTCTTTTGTGTATTGATGAGCAGGGACCCAGGCGATTAGATAGGACAGTTCACAAGCACTAAATTGATTCAAATTATCTGTTTATTTTAAGAGTGTCAGTCTATGCTCATAATTTCTCCCCAAGTGCAGACTTTGACAGTCAAACTGTGATTTGTGAGCAATTTGTAGTATTATTGACTGAGTTGTAAATAAATAGAGTTTCAGAACGTTGGAACTGTACTGGCTCGTGCTAACATCCTTTTGACTTTCTTAATATTAAGTATATCTGGAAGTTTGCTAGTTTAATTGAAAAAGAAAAGAGAAAGGATATAAATACAATACTTCAACAATATTTTCCTCCAGGAATTTGTAGATTTAAATGGAAGCAGTGCATGGGGCTTACAGGAACAAGAGTAGGCCATTCAGCCCCTCGCGCCTGTTCTGCCATTCAGTTAGATCATGGCCGATCTGCATCTCAACTCCATTTTCCCACCTTTGCTCCATATCCTGTGATACCTTTTAGCTAACCAAATTCTCTCTCTCTCAGTCTTGAAAGCTCCGATTGTCCCAGCATCCACTGCCATTTGGGGAGAGAATGCAAGATTTTTACTGCCCTTTGTGTGAAAAGTGCTTTGTGATTTTGTTCTTGAATGGCCTAACTCTAATTTTAAGATGATGTCCCCTTGTTCTTGATTACCCACAATAGGTTCTCCATATCTACCCTATCAAACCCCTTTAACATTTTAAACACCTCGATAAAATCATCCCTCAATCTCATGTACTCAAGGGAATATTATTTTTTAAACTGACAGCCCAGTATCCAGAATACACAAGTCAGTCCCATGGAATTCTATTTCAACCATATGAACAGCAGCAATTAGATTTTATTCTCCTGCTTAGACCTGGATATATTGATGAAGGTCCAATTCAGCCCTTTGCTATCAATTTAGCACAACAGGCAGTGAGTTACAGCAGATATTTCCTCATGATTCAGCTGGTCAAGGCAATTGGTGGCTGAGTCATGCAGACCAGGAAAGTGCTACATTCAATTCCTAATCTGTACTAACTGAGATGATATCCACTGGTATAGTAGTAAAGGCACCCATTGGCATCCATGGGGTATCGAGGGACAAAAATCAGATTGGGTTCCTGCTCTTGATCACTATCCAGGAACACTGTTGTAGATGCGCGTGTGGATATTGGATGAGGACAGGATCAGGCTCAGCCATAATACCCTCCAAGGACAAACAACTTGTTGACACTTGCTGTCTGGGCTCACACATAAAGAACAGCAGAATTATACTAACCCTGCACAATAATACTAAACACTGCATAATAATACTAACCATGCACAATAATATTATTCCCTGCACAATACTACTAACAATGCAGAATAATGCTAACCCTGCAAAATATTACTAAACCCTGCAAAATATTACTAACCCTGCAGAATAATACTAACCCTGCAGAATAATACTAACCCTGTAGAATTATACAATACCCTGCTGAAAGTTGAATGGGTGTGAGGAGTGATGTGATGGAGAACACTTAGCAAGACAGAGTGAAGGGGGGGGGTGCTTAAAGCACAGGGTGTAGTTGAATCAACAAATGTACTCACTTTTCATGACCTAGTTAGGTCATTAAACCGCTTTCTACATTGCATCCATGACCTGGGCACAACGCTCCTGCCGCTCACCTCCTCAGCTACCTCCAACCATGCCTTCTTGGTGAGAGCAGAAGGTTTCTTCCTCCCATTGCTAGGGAAATGTATGTTCCTCCCCCTCCTCCTGACTGCAGCAGCACTGACAAAATTTAATTGGAATGGAGACGGTATTTAGTTAATTTTTGAGGACCTTATTTTTAAAAAGCGTCCTCCTACAACTGTTTTGCATTTCTAATCACTGCAAGTTCCATGCAAAAACCCATAGAAAGTCTGCGAACAAGTGTAAGGGTAATGAATGGCTGGCGCTGTTCGTTCACAGCTGACCACACAATCTGAGCAAATGCCTTCTGGAAAGGAGAAAGAGAGGGGAGGGAATTGGTGGGAAAAGGAGTAACAAAACTTGTAATTAAGGAACACAAATTATGATTTAAGAATGTATCTAAGTGCATTATCTCCAGGTGATTTCTAACGAGACTGGACTAGTTTAATTTTTTGAACAATTTTGTAAACAGTAGATGACTACAGTTACAATACAACATAACACAGCGAAGAAATAGGGTATCTTTCCTGGTAATAGTTTATTCAGTACTGACTCATTCAAAGGTTATTTTTAACTGCAGAAAATGGTTTTGTTTTAATTAATTTATGTAACTTTTTTCTTCTATTTAAAAAAAAAAAAAAAAATAACCATTGACACTAACACAATCTTTTCATCACAGATATATACAGGTAAGAGGATGATTGATTTCTGGTTGCCAGACAACTGAATCATGAGTTGATCTGGATACCTAATCTCGCACTGGAGAGAAGTTCCTAAGTGATCCAGGCAGCGCTTTACCACTAAATAATTTTCGTTGTCAAATTCAATCTACACCTTGATCTGGAGAATGGAGATCTCAAGTACACCTGACAGACTGAAAACAAGTTGGAAGCTATTTATAGAAACTGATGTCTTGTGACAAAGTACTGTGGAAATCAAAACATGTAACCTAATTTGGATTTTTTTTAAATCATAGAGTCATAGGCCTAGAAATTCGGTTTTGGCGCAGTGAGGGCTTTAGCGCCGGAAGTTAGTGCCGGCGCTAAGTCCCCCTGCGCGCGCCAAAAATTCAGTAGCGCCGCGCCCAAACGGCTGCCGGCGCTACTGAGGGGTCTCAGCGCCTCAAAACTGGCGCCACGCGCCGCATTGCGGCGCTATTCCGGCGCTGCGGCGCCCGCTGCGGTGCAGCAGGCTCGGGAAGTGCAGGCCTCCTCCTTCCGTTAAGGAGGAGCTGCCTGCACCCGGCCGCGGCCCGCGATAATCTTTTTAAAAATGAGCCCGGCACCTCGGACAAGTGCCGGGCTTGCTTCTGTTCCGGGGGGGGGGGGGGGAAGTCCGGGGAGGGAGCTGCGGCCAGGCGGCCGGCGGGAAAGCAGCCGGCCGCCGCGGGGCCTTTAATGCGCCGGCGCAAAGTTCTGTAAGGCACCTCTGCCAGAACGTTGCTTGCGGCTGCCACGGGCGAGGCGGCCGCAACTCAATTTCCGAGTTCGGGTGGGTTACCATGGCAACCGGGACGCTGCGCACACCGATGACGTCATCGGTGCCGGCGCAGCGCTACCGGCCTAACGCCGATTTAGGGCCCCTGTCAATTTCTAAACTGGCCATAACTTCGGCGCTAGGCCCTCTAGCGCCTCAAAAGCGGCGCTAAGGCCAGTGAATTTCTAGGCCATAGAGTCCTGGAGTCATAACAGCACAGAAGGAGGCCATTCAGCACATCAAGTCCATGCCAGCTCTCTGCAGAGCAATGCAGTCAGTCCCATTCCCCCATTCTATCCCCGTAGCCCTGCAAGTTTATTTCCCTCAAGTGCCTATCCAGTCTCCCCTTGAAAACATTGAGTGTCCCCGCTTCCACCACTTCTGTCGGCAGCGAGTTCCAGGTCATCACCATACGCTGCGTAAAAAAGTTTTTCCTCACATCCCCCCTGTATCTCTTGACCAAAACCTTAAATCTGTGTTCCCTCCCCTTGTACCATCAACTAGTGGGAATAGTCTTTCCCCATCAAGCCTATCCAAACCCATCATAATCTTGTACACCTCTATCAAATCACCCCTCAACCTCCTTTGCAATCATGAAAACAAATCCAGCTTCTCCAACCTGTCCTTGTAGCTAAGATCCCCCATCCCCGGAACCATTTTGGTAAATCTCCTCTGCTCCCTCTCAAGGGCCTTCACATCCTTCCTAAAGTGTGGTGAAAGGCTAAAGGGATCAAGGGATATGGGGAGAAGGCAGGGACAGGGTACTGAATTTGGATGATCAGCCATGATCTCATTGAATGACGGAGCAGGCTCGAGGGGCCGAATGGCCTACTCCTGCTCCTATCTTCTATTTTTCTATGACCAGAACTGGATGCAATACTCCAGTTGTGGTCTAACCAGCGCTTTATAAAGGTTCAGCATAACTTCTCTACTTTTGTACTCAATATCTCTATTTATGAAGCCCAAGATCCCATATGTTTTGTTAACCATTCTCTCAATATGTCCTGCCACCTTCATTAACTCCCAGGTCCCTCTGTCCCCATACACTCTTTAAAACTGTGCCATTAAATGTATATTGCCTCACCCTGTTCCTTCTGTCAAAATGCATCACCTCACACTTCTCTGTATTAAATTCCATCTGCCACTTGTCTGCTCATTCTGCTAACCTTTCTATGTCTTGTTGCAGTCGATTGGTATCATCATCACTGTTTGCCACACCCCCAAGTTTGGTGTCATCGGCAAATTTAGAAATTCTACTCTGTATTCCAATATCCAGGTCATTTATATATATCAAAAAAAGCAGTGGCCCCAGCACTGACTCTTGGGGAACACCACTGTCCACCATCCTCCAGTCTGAAAAACAGCCATTTACCACAACTCGCTGTTTTCTGTCCTTAAGCCAATTCCTTATCCAAGCTGCCACTGACCCACCTATTCCATGAACCTCTCTTAAAGATACTGATCAAATTATATACTTGTATAAGTAGACTGCATTTATTTACTATTAAGCTAAATAGCAACACATTTTCAGTGTTTCCATATTGCAAGTGATGTCCTGCAACTTATCAAGTACACAAGAAGAAATGCAAAACCACAAAAATACATCCGGACATTCTGGCAAAAGCTAAATTGTGATCTGGGAGCCCTGCATTTTGTTCTTGTCATCCTGTATCATTTGGCACTTTTTGTTCTTTTTTAATTACCTCAAATATTTGTTGGCTTTCACAGTGAAATACCAAAATATAATAGGAAACAAAATTAATAATACCAGTCATCTAATTTGGGTAGCGTATGTGGAAAGCACTGTAGTCTGCAGTACATATTGTTGTAGTCAGACTCACAGTCACCAATATACATATCTTTCAAAATATTAGTGCTATTATATTTGAGAATTACTGTAACTGTCAAATTAATAGGGCAGATCCAGTTATTTCACAAAACACCAAGGATGTTGACAGCTATGTGTTTTCTATCCATGACACCAGTGCTCAATAGGGCCAACGGCTGCTACTTATCCACATTATATGCTTGGCCCACCTACCAACAGCTGTTGTCTTATACACAGCAGTAGCAAATTATTGGCTGATAGCAAATAAAATATTATTGTAATTGGAAAGAAATACACAGTGAACAACACATCTGATGAGGTATCTCGAGTGCCTAGCCCTTAATGGTGCATGTGACAGTGAGAGTTGGAAAAAGAAAACTAGTTATGCTGGGAAATAAGCCTGATACCCCAGTTGTACTACAGCAAACAGTGCAGTATTGCATGCATTTTGAAAAGACAGCTGTGGTTATATTAGCCTTTTGCATTAGTGTTGATTGAGAAAAAGCAAAGCTAAGTGCATGCACAAATGTCTGCATGGAGCTGTGTCTACCAGGTTTCAACTGACAGGGTTTCAAAAAATTAGGAAGAGCTGACAAGATATTCAACAGTATCTATTATCAGAAATGAAAAGATGGTCTGGTAAGCTGCTTGACACATTTTTATATTTTTAATTTAATAGAAATGAAAGCGAGCTGCTTGTTTCTAAAACTGTGTAAATTAAATGTCAAACACAAGTGCAAGATTGGGTCAGTGGCATCACTCTCAATTCTGAGTCAGAAGGTTGTGGGTTTGAGCTCCTCTGCAGAACTTGAGCATACAATCTAGGCTGACACTTCAGTGCAGTATTTAGGGGAGTGCTATGTTGTTGGAGGTGCCATTTTTTGGGTGAGACGTTAAGCCCTGTCTGTCTATTCACGTGGACATAAAATATCCTATGGCACTTTTTGAAGAAGGGCAGAGATTTTTCCCAGTGACCTAGCCAACATTTATCTCTCAACCAACACAACTGGTCATTTATCTCATTGCTGTTTGTGTGCAAATTGGCTGTTGCATTTGTCTGGTTAACAACTATGACTACATTTAAAAATGTAATCATTGGCTGTAAAGAGCTTTGAGATGTCCCGAGGACTTGAAAGGTGCTATATTTAATGTTATTTTTTTCTTAAAGAGAATTACTTTGTAATTAACTACACACAACAACAATTTGGAGATGAGGCAACCTTACCACTGATAATGTTAATAATGGTTGATAAAGATTCTGATGATAATTCTTCAGAAATAGCAGCAGAGCAGATGCCAGTAAGGGAAGCAATTGAATTTGAAATGGTAAATTTATTTCCTTTGATGGATTTTACTGTAACTGTATGGCAAGAAACCTGCCTATCAGTATCATTAATTAGGGAACATGGTAGGAGTAAGACCCAATACTATAGAAAACATGAGGTGGCTCAGATGGGGAAATCTTGGGGTTAATTTTCAACTTTGTTACCTGCGTAGTTACTTGGTGGAGTGGATTACCTGCCCGTTGTACAAATTGACCAATTTTCGTTCCATTTGTTTGAATGGATAATTCGGCAGTTTCTGCAATGGGATGATGAACCTTTGTTCTAAATTCCCCCACCAGAGGTAATAGTTTCTCTGGATCTACTCTATAGAATCCTTTTACCCATCTTAAGCACCTCAATTAGATCACCCCTCACCCTTCTAAACTCAAGGGAATACAAACCAAGTTTACGCAAACCTAACCCTGTCCTCATAATTTAACCCTTTTAGCCTGGTATCCTTATGGCGAATCTGCGCTGCACTCCCTCCAAGGCCAATATATCTTACACCTTCCACTGGACTCAAAATTCACTCCCTCTACCATCGGTGCACTGTGTCTGCAGTATGTACTACCCATAGGATGCACAGCAGCAATTCACTAAGCTTACTTCAACAGCACCTCACAGCCCTGCAACCTGTACCACTAAGAAGGACAAGAGTAGCAAGTTCATGGGAACACCAGCACCTCCAAGTTGCACACCATCCTGATTTGGATATTTACTGCCATTACTTCATCAGCATTGGATCAAAATCCCAGATTTTTCTACGTAACATCATTGTGAGAGAAGCATCCCAACAAGGCCCACAGCCACCTTCTTAGGGCAGCTCGGGATGGGCAATAAATGCGGCCTTGGCAGTGTCATCCACATCCCAAGAACAAATAAAACATTAATCTGTAAACTGGCAGTAAAAATGAAAAAACTCAGTGTGAGCATCATTCTTTTACAATCCATGGTTGTAAGGCTATCCTGTTCTTGTTGCTCTGGAGTACAGTATTTGGAAGACCTTGCATCATAAACCGGAAAAGCAAAGTTCTTTACTGTTTAATGTCATCTATATATATAAACGGATCGTTCTGTCTGTCTGTCCTATCTGTCCTCGGGTGTGCATCTGTCCGGCTATGCGCTCGAAAGTTACAGAGCGTACCTACGCGTGCGTTACGTCGAAAGAAAGCTTACCGTTCCGAAACGGTCGTAAGCGTATTTAAGTTTCGGCCGGACAAAAATCGCGCCCGCGGTATCCGAAAAACGTTCAACATTCCGCTCATTAGCATCTCATTATCCGCTCATTAGCGATAGAGTGACCTCGAGGTCGACCAATCGTACGCCAGGTTCCTGCGCGTGCGGCGCGTGCGGCCCTGCCCTATGGTCGAGTGACGGGACGATTGACCAATCCTACGCTTTGGTGACCTGACGGTCGACCAATCGGTACGTGTGTGTGGCAGGCCTTATCGTTCTGAACCGAGGTGAGTCGCCGCCATCTTGATTCCAAACTTTTCCTTTCTTTTTCCCGCTTTCTGCATCTTTAAAAAAAACGTTGCTTTTAAAACACATGTTTTTTAAAAAAGTTAATTACTTTCTAAATCTTTTATCTAATCTCATTAATTTTCCTACCTTTCCCCGTTTTTCCAGGTAGGCCTCAAAGCCTCGGCCTCTCCTCCACACCCACGCCCGAGCTAGGCACCTCCCGGCCCCAGTCAACAAGCGGCCTCCGATCGCCGCCATCTTTGTGAAGGCTGGAGGGGCGGGCCTCAGCCGAGCGCCGCTACCGCCGCCCATCTTAGTAAAGGCGGGTGGGGCAGGAGTCAGCGCGCGCGACTTGAGTCCGGCCGGGCCCTCACGCGGTAGGTTACGCGGCGGCGTCTGTCTCTCTCTCTCTGCTCTTGAAGCCGGCTCGGGCGGGGGGCGGGGTCTCTCTGCACTTGAAGCCGGCTCGGGCCGGGTCTCCCTGCTCTTGAAGCCGGTTCGGGTGGGGCTCCAGAGATCGGGCCTCTGGAGATCGTGGGGGGGGGCGAGCCTCGGGAGATCGAGGGGGGGGGCGAGCCTCGGGAGATCGAGGGGGGGGCGAGCCTCGGGAGATCGAGGGGGGGGGGCGAGCCTCGGGAGATCGAGGGGGGGGGGCGAGCCTCGGGAGATCGGGGGGGGGGCGAGCCTCGGGAGATCGGGG